>NC_067398.1:430677843-430925343 GCF_016432865.1 Antechinus flavipes
ATAGCTGATCCTAGTTAGGGCCTGAATGCAACTTTATTCTTTTAACCCAGGTCATTATATTTCAAATCATATATTATGAATCACAGAACAAGAAGGAGAGTGTGGAAGGATCAACCTTAATCCATTGCCACTCTTTCTGCTACCCTGGGGATATAGTTATTAACTTAACACCTCTCCTCTTGGCAATCACAGGAGCTTTAATGAGGCTCCAGAAATATCAATTTCAATCCATGTCCATGAATTAACTGAGAATGAAAGGGTAGATACACTTTCTGATTTCTTTCAACCTATATCAGTCTATATCTGTGTTGATTGAACTGACTCCAGTTTAATCTCCCAATTTAATTTCCCATTTCATTAATTAAGCATCCAGGATTATGTTAATTAATAACTGGTTTCCATTTATAGACTGAACATTAAGTGTCCTATGATAGTTTCTACCATATCTAATTTCCTTTTCCCCAAAGACCAAATTTAATCCCATAGCTAAATAATATATTATTCTTTTTTTAAAGTTACTTTTGATTTGGACTTAGTGCATAGAAAGAACTTTTGTGGAATTATCCTGTGTAATGATAACTCCTAATAAGATATTCTTTCTTTTTCTATTGCTATGTGACTTCTTATGGAATAAATGAACCTACAATAGCATTATTTAACTAACTAGTTTCACACATTCCTCTATGACATTTAAATGACAGATTTGACACTAAAATCATGATTTAGTACACTTTTGTAATAGGCACAAAAAATGGAGCTAAAAAAATATTCTCTTGTATCATGTGGCCTGGAATCAGAAAAAAGAATACTTATCTCTCTTCCCCCACAGTATTTTTTTCTCCACTGACCAGCAGATTATTGGCAGTTGTTCCTTGGTTGACTTTAACCCTTTCTAACAAGTTTCCTGCTCCTACTTATACCCATTTATCAACTTCTATATTTAGCTAGCCTTTAGCTTCTACAAGTCATTACATTTAGTACATATGAGATTATAACAGACCTTGAAAAAAACTGAACCTTAAGTCCAAAGAATCTTTGTCTGAAAACACTTATGCACTTTGAAGTTCTCTTCCCTATGGAGAGTCCTTTACCTCAAATAATTTAATCACATTAGATTGTTATCCTATCAGTTTAAAAATTGGGAATGCAAGCTCCTAGAAATGAGGAACAAACTTTTGTTTGTATGTTTTGTGCAGTACTGGATACTAAATAAATGAACAAATGACTTTTTTATAATTTAAGTCCTTGGTGAGGAGTTTTCCACATCCCTGTGGAAGAAGGTCCAAATGGCAGTTAGACTGTTGGGTGGGATAGTGGAGAAAACACTGAGCCTGAAATCAGGAAGACATTAAATTCAGATTAAGACATAACTGTGTAACTTTGGGACAAGCACTTAACCTCCGCTTCAGTTTTCTCAAATATTAAAAAAAATGGGGACAATTCTAGCATTTACCCTCCCTTTCCCTGCCTTGGGCTGTTGTGAGGATCAAATGAAATAATATTTGTAAAGTACTTAACACAGTGCCTGAATTGTAATAGGTACTAAATAAAAGCTTAT
This sequence comes from Antechinus flavipes, assembly GCF_016432865.1. NCBI lineage: Eukaryota > Metazoa > Chordata > Mammalia > Dasyuromorphia > Dasyuridae > Antechinus > Antechinus flavipes. Next base: position 430,679,402 of record NC_067398.1, read on the forward strand.
TCCTTTCCCTTTCCTTCTTCCTAGTTATCTTCCTTCACTGATTTATATAAGCAAATCATCTAATTTATAGTGTAAAATTGTTCCTTGGAACACTGAGATATGATATTAACTGCAGATGATTACATAGCTGCTACAGTGGTATTAGAGGTTCCAAAGTCTGAAACTCAATCTACCTGCACTCTGCCACTAATTAGTGATTAGAGTTATATTTATAATAATAAAGTTGAAGATAAACTCATACTGATTTTCATTTTTAAAAAGTAAATTATTACACTACAGAGAATCCTTCCTTCCAATAATTTAAGAACAAATACAGAACTTTAAAGCAACCTAGTAGATAGAATTCCAGTGTATCCACTTACTGACATGCTGCCGAAGCCACTTCCCTGTGATCTGTGGGGGGCTTGGCCACAAAATCAGTCTCTGTTTCAAAGAAGCTCAGGATCTAATGGAAGAGATGAGAACTTATGCCTCATATGCAAGTTAACTAGATAAATAAATCATAAAAGCTGATAGCAAAAACCATTAAAAGTATAAATAATAATAATAAATTATAATCAATATGAATTAGTAATGATGATAGATAACAAATAATTTAAAATTATCTATAAAAGTTGATAGTAAAACCACACAAAAAAATGATTGGATGTGATCTCTAAGCAAAACAGAGAAAAATACAGCATTTTGGTGATAAAGAAGCCACCCTCATACAAAGACTAATTTTTTTTTTTCACAAAGGGTGTGTAGGGCAATAGCTTTGGGTCAACAAGGAGAAGTTGATTAGGTGTGTGTGGGGGAAAGTTATCCAGGAAATTCATAAATTTCTTCAGTAAGAGAAAACCACAATCAGGATGTAACTTGCCCACTGAGAGCTGTGTTGCTAATTAAGAATTCTGCAGCAAAAGGAGTTTGGTTTTGTTGTACTTATTCATTTCTAAAAGAAATTTAATTGTGCAAATAAAATTCTAACAGAAAAGTGCTAGAGGTTTAATCATTTGATTATAAAGAACTCAAATTCTGTCAAATGATTGGTAACATAAATGTATGCTATAACTCCTAATATAAAGCTCACAAAGAAGCCTCTATTCAGTCCACTATCCAGAGAGAAGTCCTCACTAGGTACCCCAAGGAAGGGAAGAGTGGGGAGAAGAAGTGGCTAGCATAAAATAGTTCATTTAATGGATACCAAAGGATATATAGGCACAGATGAGGAACCCATGGCTCCTCAGACTACATATACCCAGAAAACTTCGAGAGTAGCCAGACCAAATGAAATTTTATTGGGAAATGTTTACAAAATACATAAAAATAAAATTAAAACATTAAATTTGTGGTTTTCTAAGCTCATATGCCTGTTTCTATTTGAGTTTGATAACACTGCTAAAGGAATTGTTTTCATAGTCATAATATCTATGAATTTGCTTTTTTCCCCCCACTGAATTAATCAAATTAACCAACTATTTTAGCCTCTGTCAACACAAGCTAAGTTTCTCTGTATGAAAGGCAGCTAGACTCTTATATAAGATCCATTTATGAATGGATTTGACTATTGCTTATCTTATTATTATAAATGCCAATGTTATAAGGTCCTGTGATTAGAAGTTCAATATGATGAACAAAGTTTTGGAAAGACAAAAATGAAAATCCAAATTCTTTTGTTATTCAAGACATAAATCTCCCTCTGAGTCTTTTCTCTCTAAAGAGTAAGAACATTAGAATAGAAAGAATCTTGGAATGCGCCCTATAACTTGCAAACTCTGACTTGTAATCAGTCAGTTATCCTCTCTGGAGGATGTTCACTTTGCACATCTAGAAAAGAAGGCAAATCTTATTTGTACTATCTTTTTCATACTGTTGTATAAACTCTGGCACTGGAAGATTCCTCTTCCTGAATTCAAATCCATGCTATGTGACCCTGGGCAAGTCACCTAATTCTGCTTGCCTCAGTTTCCTCATCTGTAAAATGAGTTGTAGAAGGAAATGGCAAACCATTCTAATATCTTTGCCAAGAAAACTACAGATGGGGTCATAAAGAATTAGATAGCAACAAAATTTTGCATAAATATGAGTTATTCTTCCTCTAAACTTGAGTGAGGGAAGTATCAACCTCTTTGAAGGCAGGGTTTACCTTTACCTCTGAATCCTCAGAGCTTATCCCAGTTACTTGTCATATACCAGGTGCTTAATAAACATTTATTGATTGATTGATATTTGCCCTCCTATTTTTTCTATATGAGATACTTTTATACTCATATATTCACATTGTATGTGAATTCACATTGTATTCAAGAAAAAGACAGCATCTAAACTTTAAGTTAAAAACACAAATTTATTGAGTATACTGTTCCTGTGAGGGGATATAATAGATGCAGAATGTAAGAAATGGTTCCTGTCTTCTGGGATCTTTCAGGTTAATTAGATAATAAATACTCAAAGGAAACAACATATGACATGTCAGACTAATAACACCGACATATTAGAGGGCTATAAAAACTCAAAAGTGGAAAAGACTTCCTTCAACTAGATTAGATGGGGGGAGAGAAAGAAAAAGAGGGAGGGGGGCAAGGACAGAGACAGACACAGAGAGACAGAGATGGAATTTGAGTTGAGACTTCAAGGAAGTAGTAGGATGCAATTCGAAAGGAGAGGTCATCATGGACAGAAGAAAAGTCATAAGCAAAAGCCTAGAGGCAGGAAAGAATATTGCACAGATCAGAATTCTGAATATTAGTGGTTCATGAGAAAGGAAAGATTTAAGGATCAGAGATCATATCATCTATTTTTCATATATAGTATTAAGCTAATGAAATATAGCTGGAATATGAAAGGACTGAAAGTTGAGATCTTAATTTTAGATTTAGTTCCACAATGAACAAGTATGTGATTTAATATGTCTGAGTTCTGGATTTTTAATTGTCTAGATAGTTTCTGTATAGGTTAGCTTGATATTACAAGTATATAAATTTCATGAGTCTTACTAGTAGATATTTTAATCTTTTGTACATAGGATGAAGGTCTTTATGAAAAGCTTATCCAGAAGTATAAAATGAAAAATCGGTCTTTACCTAGGCAAGAGTAATAAGCAATTTGTCCCAGGCATCAATATCTTGGATGTGTGTTTTCTCCTCCAGTGATCTTCTAAGTCAAAGTTTCTTAAATTTTTTGTTGCAATTCTATATGGGGTCTTATAACTGAATATGATGGCCACAAAATTACGAGTTATTATCAGTAAATGTTTGATTTGTATGTGTATGTGTGGTGTTCTTGTTCTTTTTTATAATATATGATTGTTCTCTGTGGGCAGATTTCTCAGGGAGGTTTTCTGGAGGCAGTCAGTTTCAATTCAGAGAAATAATCACTCCAAATGCAGCCAGTTGTTAAAGTAATTCTTTATTGTTTCTTCCAAAATAGCCCAGTTAGCTTTCTTTGGTTCTGAGAGCTCTTGTTGCTAGCTTCAGCCTTTCTCTGAATCTTGGTTCTGCCCGACTGCAGATTAGCTTCTCAATCTCCGGAATTTAACTCTCACTCTGTCAATCTTCCAAAGTGACTTCTGGCTCTAGCTCAACTCCAACTCGTGACTTCTTCTGAGCTGACGCTCCTTCACTCTGAATCTTTTCAACTGACTCTGCTGACTGTTGTTTTTATGCTTTCTCAAAGATTGACTCCTCCACCGAGAGTGGGATTATGGGAGGTGTGAATTCACAGAGTTACAAAGTTAACTTTGTGTATCTCCTGGACTTGTGAACTCCAATGTGTAAGCTCTAATGTGTGACCTCTATGTGTAAACTCTTAAAGGTGCAAACCCAAGCACACAAGCATTGTTTCCATCAATTCCACTTAGCACCTTGTTTCAAGTTCTGGCCCATAACATCTCCTTATAGGAGCAGATAAATCATACTGAACTAAGCTAAATTAGGCAACTGACTTATCACTTTGTAAGGATTCTAACATGTATGTGAATGTGTATTTGTACTATATAACCAGAGTCATGTAAAAATTTATTGGGCAACAAAGGGGGTTGCAAATAGAAAAAGTTTCAGAAGGTTTGCTTTAGCCTGCCATTTCCACATTTCATGATCCTCCACTGGCTTCATATTGACACTTTCCAAGGGTCTTTTTGCCCTTTTTTTGGAGCTTGTATTTCCCTAAATTCATGTCCTTTATTCTGCCACTTCCCCTAACTTTTCCTTCTCCTAAGGATTCAGAGATGAAATATGCTGATTACTATGTAACATGCCAGATTTACTATGTTAAATACCATATTTTCTAGGTAACAACCAAATCATCCCTTCTCGTGGCATAACTCTATCTTTGCCCCAGAAAACAGAATTATGATTTGGCATGGAATGAGAAGAAAAACTCATTAACATGTGGGAAGGAATATTTACAAATTATTTCATTTATGTGTTATTTTTCTTAGGTTTTCCCAATGGATTCTCTAACAGCATCAAACAATAAATTTGCTCTTGAGTTTAGCAAAAAACTAGCTGAGTCAGTTGGGGATAAAAACATCTTTTTTTCCCCCTGGAGTATTTCTACTGCTTTGGCCATGGTCTATTTGGGTGCCAAAGGTAACACTGCAATTCAAATGGAACAAGTAAGTTGTAACATTCATTGATGGCTTTCAAAAAATCAAGGATGTAATTTGCTTTGAAGATGTAATGAACTCATAAAATATAAGCTTCTCGAGAGTAGGAACTGTTTTGCTTTTGTCTTTGCTATCCCTTGTGTTATGCACTTAGTAAATGCCCTATTACATTGAATTCGAGGGAAAAAAGAAAAACAAAAAACTTCAATAATGCCCCTTAAAGAAAAGATAAACTAGTGCTAATTAATTAATTACTAAGGTTTGATTGAATGCCTTGCCTAAAGTCATACCAGCTATATGCAACAAAAGGTAAATTGGAAAAACTTCTTTAACTACCCCTATATCAGTAGCGGTACCTTGAAGAACTTTAGGTGTTGAGAGAATAGAATTATGACCATTAAAGTACAGTAGAGTCTATGACCAGAAAAGTACTCAATTTAAATGGAAATCTAGATTATACCTACTACATTAACATTTATATCTTGGTAACTTAGTCACAATGCTATCATTCAAGTTTATCTTATATGACATTTAAGCTTTATCTATAACTGAATGTGATTGTCACTAACCCATTATCAATAAGTGAAAGCACAAAGGAATATGGTCAGCTACTGCCTAAAGAAATCAAAATATGATAACAATCTGTGCAATAGATGTAGATTTAATTGGGAGTGTGACTCTGGCCCATTTGACAGAGGGATACAGTAGAAAATTGCACTGATGTTCTATTAAAAGTTATCGTTGTGAATCCTAGCAAGGTCAGCTTGCAAATTGTGTTTTCCCATCATGAATAAGATGTCTAATGTAAGCCTCCACACAATTGAAAGAATACTTTTTAGCCTTTATGTTTTAGGAATGAACATCATTGTTTCTTTTTACATTGGCCTTGGCCCAGGTTATGGAGACAGAGGAGGGAGAATAAATTAACTTCAGTCTTAGAATGGACATTGGTTTCTTTGTATCATTTCCTTTTAGCTCACTTGCATGAGATCTGGGAACCCTCATCTCATCCACATCCTTCCTGCTGACTTGTAAAGGAAACAACAAGATAGGGACAGAAGACACTAAGGCAATATCAACTAAGCCACATGGAGATGTTGAACTGAGACAATCATGAGAACAAAAAAGAAAAAACCCAGCAATTTATATTAAAATGTACATGAAGGAGAGACATTTCCTTTGTATATGTAGACAGAACTTACAGCCAAGACTTAGGTTCATTTTAAAATAGCCATAAGTGAAAGTGAATGATGAAGAATAAAATAACTCCACTTATAAGGCTACTTAATTCTATTAATCAATGAACAAGATAGCTGATTGAAAAGGTAATCATCTCTTTCCTGATTGAAATGAAGCAATAAAAATGATTGAAATCAGGAAAACAATAAATCCAATTTAACACTGATTTTATATATATGCCTTTTGTATTCTTATGACTCTCAAAGAATTCTTGACTAAAAAGTCATACTACCTACCTAAAATTTCATTTGTAATCATTTTAACTAAGTAATTTTAGGTAATGTCTAGAATTATATGTATTGTATAATTCTTTTTAAATGTTTTTAAAAATACTTATTCTTTTAAGATATCCCCTCATTTTATTTCTGTAACTGTAATTACAGGTGCTTCAACTTAACAAAATCACAGGAGCTGAAATAACGAGTCCTCACTTTGAGAAGAAGAGGAAGACGGTATTTCCTATTTTCCCCACTGGAATAGTATTATTATTATTATGTAGATTTTAGTCAGTTTCTTAAGCACACGTGCAAAATAGACCAAAAAAGAAAAGAAAAGAAAAGAAAAAAAATCACAAACTTGTAGAAGTATGTGTTTCAGAATATTCAAAAGTTTGGTTTCTTTATTTTTGTTTCTTTGCCTTTTATCCTACTCTCCATCAACTTCTCTTTACCTTAAATTCATTTTCATTTCGTTTTTGATCATCTATGCTTAAGGGCACTTGTAAATAATCATTCACTGACATCTAAAATTTTTTCCCCAGCTAGCTAGAGGTCATAAGGAAGTTCTTGCTCTTCTAGTCAAATATTTTCAGTGTCATTTCTTCTAATAACACTATCAGAAGTGTGATAAGCAGAGCTGCAAACACCAAAAGATATCTTAAGCCTGTAGATATATGTAAAAATCCCATATTCTAGTAGAATCATTTCATTTCATTTAAGAGTTTTTAATACATTCCTTATCTTCTGAAGGAACTTAGTCCAAACAAGGCAGAAGGCATACATTTTGGCTTCCAGGCACTCATCTCGGAAATCAACAAGCCTAGCAATTCCTACTTGCTGAAGACTGCCAACAGATTATATGGGGAAAAAACCTACCCCTTTCATCATGTAAGTATATCAGTTTATTGAGTCTGTAATTTCAGTTATATATAGACTCAAATCCCACCCAGGATTCATAGTCTTAGGGGTTTACCTGAGAATCAGATCAGAGAAATTGTGTCCTGGTCTTCCAGCTTGTAAACATCAAAAGCAGCCCACATCCTCCTGACTTCAAATCCAGTGTCCATTATATTTTCCATGCACTAAGTACAATATTCTTATTGAATCAAAGATCAATAATAGGAATCCGCAACAAGCTATAGACATTAAGCTCAGTCACCCAGGAGTGGCTGCTTCTGAGATGAATTCCAAGTGGAGGTAAGGTCACTTTCCCGATGTTTTGTTTTCAGTGATTTTCTCCTACCTTTCTTCTACTATATCGTCATATTTCTGACAGCATCTGGATAGTGATAACTCCTAATGGCTGGTCTAGAGTCAGGAAAACCTGAGTTCAAATTTGACTTAAGATATGAATTAGCTGTGTGACACTGGACCAGTCACTTAACCTCTCTCCTTCCCAATTTCCTCAATTGTAAAATGGAAATAATAATAGCACCTACTGGACAGTGTTCTCTTGAGGGTCAGATAAAATAATATTTGTAATAAGCTTATCACAATGCCTAGTAGATAGTAGGATCCTAACAAAATCATGTTCCCTTCCCACTGGTAATGCTCTAGAAGAGCTATCTCTATGTAGGGAACACAGGAGAGAATCCCATATTTCAAACTATATCCAAGGATCCAGGCATCAAGAAGCCCCTGGGTGCTTGTTGATGCTACTAAATGGAATTTGCAGAGAATCCCAGTTCTCATCTTGGTTTCTATGGTAGTTATAAGAACCAAAGGAAAATCTCCTATTTTGTTCTCTTGTATAGGGGGCAACCCAGAAAAATGTTTCCCCTTTTAAATCTATACATAGTTATTGTCCTAAATAAAAGAGAAAATGACAGTGGAATAGAGGACAGAAACAGTGGATAAATTTGAGGACAATGAAACCCATTGGGGTCAAAAGGTAGAATGTTAATTAGTCAAAATTTTGATGACTTGAATATAATGTATAGTCTGACATAAGAAGTTTTTTAATGATGAATTGCCTTAATGAATAAATGATTATAGATGCTGAAAGTTAGCTTCACCTCTATTTCCCAGGAATACCTGGAAAACATGAAAAAATATTTTGATGGAGAGCCACAATCTGTTAACTTTTTGGAAACTGCAGACCAAATCAGGACAAAAATCAATTCCTGGGTTGAAAACCAGACTGAAGGTTAGTTGAAAAACTTGATTCATTCACCTTTCACAATTATTAGTTGAACTTTTATTTACCTATCATTTCAAATAGAATGAAAAATTGAACTTAACATTTGTCTTATTTTAGCTTTTATCCAAGGTTCCAACTAAGATCAGAAAGGATCATAATCAGAGAGTTGGGCACCATATACATATTTGGGCCATGGCAACCCAGGAACATAGCCTCCTAAGGTGTAGAGATGCTTTGATATGCTATACATTAGAAACATGTACTCAGAAAAAAGTCAAAGCTCATTGAAAATGAAGTATTTCATTTGTACGTTCCTGTGTTTCCTTAATTTGTCCCATGGAGACATGATAGAAGTTCACAACCTTTCTCAATCTACCTATGGGCAGATTATAAAAATCAGAAGTCTTCATTAATTTGAAGCTTTAATTCATTAAAAAATTATAATTTAAATTAACTGCCATTCTACAGAAAATTATTTAACCTACTTTTCTTTTATTAAAATAAGATTTTAAACATGTAACTAATTTATAATTTATGAATGAATAAGCATCAATTAAATAATTACCATGTGCATAAGAGCTATCTGAAGGTCTTAGCAGTTAAGTAACTTGTTAGTGATGACCTCTGGTGGCAATTGCCAGCAATAGTATTTGAACCAAGTCTTTCTTGTTCCAGGGCAATTAGGTGCAATGGACAGAATGCCGAGTGGGTGTGTGTGCAGGAGGAAGAGAATTCATCTTCCAGAATTCAAATCTAGCCTCAGATACTTACTAGCTGTGTGATTCTGGACAAGTCACTTTAGCTTGTTTTCTTCAGGTTCCTCATCTGTAAAATGAACTGGAGATGAAAATGGCTAATCACTCAATTATTATCTTTGCCAAAAAACCTCAAATGTAGCCACAAAAAGTCAGTCACCACTGAAAATGATTAAACAACAACCAAAAAAATAACATTCCTTGCTTTAGGGGTAATGAATTAGTTAGCAACTTCACTATACTGTCTTTCTTTCACAACAGCTTTATGAAATCCAGTTTGTTTTACAGATGTATCAGAGAAGGGATGAAAAAGAAAAAGACATTGGTAGTACAGATAAAAAACAACTTCCTATTTGCAAACAAAGATCTTTCATATTTGTTTTTCAACTTGCAAGTTTCCATTTAAGGGAACAAAGAAATATAGAAAGTATAACTGTTAAAGACTAATTCAGTTGTGGTCTTTTGTTTCACATCTTAGTAAGTTGATCAATTACTGTGCAGATTTTACAATGCTTCTTCTTGAAGGAGCTGATATCCCTTACCAATTGGTATAGAGATCTGTTATTGGCAAGCTAGTTAATTAAAGCCTCATCTTTAAAAAAAAAAAAAAGAATGATAGCAATGATGGATATGTTGAGTCAGGAGAATGGAGTGGGTATAAGAACCCACAGAAGGGTTCTTGTGGCTTTTATCCCAGAGCCTGTAGTGATTTATTTGGACCTTCTCACTTATTTAGGAAGGTTGAGAAATACCACCTTTGAAAATTACTTGAGTTACTTGACACTGGGGATTTTCCGAGTTGATTCTATTAGCAATGGACCTCTGGGAACTCAGAAAAAGCTAAGTCTTGTGCTCATGTATATTAGAAATATGCTGAAAGATAAAAAGAACTCAGGAGTATGTTTATTTGTAGTTATTTATGATTCTTGCAAAAAATGGAAGACCTACCCAAGGGCTGTCCCTGGGCTGATCCATACTTAAAGATGTGGGAATGAGTCTTTTATTTCCTTGTCACTCCAATTGGCTGGAGATGAAGAAGTTGACAGATGTTTTGGTCATTCCATTGCATGTTCCTCTTTGACATGTTCCTTCTCCCTCATCATATGACCCATATTCAAAAATGGGGGAAAACTCCTTTAGAAAGTAGTTAATATTAATTAATTCATTAAGCATGCACACTCACTGCTTGCAGTTGCCTTTCACCTACTTCATGTTTGGGGGTGATTTTTTTTATCAGTTTATCAGTTTAAAAAGGGGGATCAATATCTTTTTTTCTGAGGCAATTGGAGTTAAGTGAGTTGTCCAAGGTCACACAGTTAGGAAGTGTTAAATGTCTGAAGCTAGATTTGAACTCACTTGACTTCCAGGACAGTGTTTTGTCCACTGTGCCATCTAGCTGCCCCCAATATCTTTTTTTTTTTTTTACTATAATATTCAAGGCACTACATTAAGTCCCAAGTAAAGAAGGTAAAGGGCATTCTTCAACTTTGAGGAACTCTGAATCCAATGTTCAAGGCAACATGTAAACAACAGTGAACAAAATAAATAGGAAATAATTTAAAAAGGAAGGAACTAGAATTAAGAGGGATTGAAAAAGATTTCTTATAAAAAGCAAGATTTTATCCAGAATTTGAAAGAATCCAGGGAAGCTAAGGAGCTAGAGATGAAGAAGGAGAGATGGAGTATCTTGTTACAGGAATAATAAGGAAATGGAGGAGGGGGTTTCAGGAATAAAAAGACTAGAAATGTTAGAAGAAGGCTGGGTTATTAAGAGCTTTGGATCACAAAAATAGGATTTTGCATTAGATCCTGGCAGTGATAGGGAGCCACCAGTTTCTAAGTAGGGAGGTGAAATGGTGAAACATGCTTAAGGCAGATCATTTTGATAGCTAAGTAAGGGATGAACTGAAGTAGAAAGAGACATGTGACTTCTTTCCCTATACTGTACTGTTTCAAAACACAAATAACTCTCTCATTTTTTTGCTGCCTTGACGAATCCTCCTCTAATTTCATGTACATTTAGACTCTGTGGTGTAGCATCACTTTCCCCAAGTCAAGATCACTCATGGAAATTTGCTATCTGACAGAAAATCAGAGGTAACTGGTTGTCAGGCTTCTTCTTTTGGAAGTCCAGTCATCCATTCATGATAATTTTGTTAGAATCTCCAGAACATTAAAGAACTCAAGGTGCTCATGGCATGATCACTTATTATCTGGCTAAAGGGAAGCCACATGCTAGAAACTCCAGTTTTGCATGAGCTGTGGTACCCAAGTACTTCCCAAGTACTATAAATGTCAGAATTCATTCCCCTTCCTCCTTCCCCTTCTACATTCCTCCTATCCCTTTAGATTAGGCAGATTGCTAAAATATAAAATTAATATGGTTATTTCCTTTTTAATGAAAAAGAAAATAAAGTACCAGAAATGAAGACAAGAAACCACTCTCTAAAAAAGTGAGTCACTTATAAATTTTCAATCAGCTTATTTAGTTTGTATTCAATAGAATTTTTTTTTACTATTTTACTATTTTTTATTTTTTTCAATCAAAATGAGAATCAAGATCTGAATCTATGACTTTTTTCAATAATTTTTTTCTCTAGAATTTCTTAAAGACTAAAAGGCAAAAAAGCAGGATAATCCTAGCCTTACTCTCTCCTCCCTCTAAAAAGCACAGATTACTTGAAATGCAGATAGGTCCGTGGTTTTTAGCAGTCAAAAAAATCAACTTTCTTGCTTTTCTAGGAAAAATTGTGAACCTTCTACCAGATGATTCTATTGATTCCATGACCAGATTAGTTCTAGTGAATGCCATCTATTTCAAAGGAAAATGGAAAGAACAATTCAAGCTTAAGGATACTGTAGAAAAACCTTTCAGAGTAAACCAGGTGGGCACTTCAATTTGTTAATGATCAATAATCCTTATAGAGAATGGTAAATGCGATTCAATTCAATATTGAAATCTTTTTCACACTTTCTACTTATGTTTCTCACTTAATGGAGGCATAGGATTATACATTTTTCACACCAGTATCCAGTGATTCTGTGAAATATAAAATTTCCTTATGCCAGTTCACATGCTCCCTCACATTAATACCAGTTTTGGGAAAGCACAGAGATAGACCAGTCTCCAGAACTGTGCTCTCAACAATTAGCCTGGGTACACCTGGCCTCTTCCAGCATGATATGATATCTAGGGATAGGAGATTCAAGACAAGAAACTCCTAAATGAATGAGATTACAGATCCCTTTGAGAGAAGACAAGAGTTAGCTACTAGAAACCTAGTTTAGAGCTTGGGCTGATGAGAGGCACTCAATGAGAGCATATATATGTGAATATATGTGTGTCTATATAGTATATATGCTGGAAAATATACATATAAACACATCTATAAATATATACTATACATATCTTATAAAATAAATAAGTATATTTGTATTAATGTATGTAATTTCATATCATATCATGGAATTTTATATTTTCATGTAAAATTTTAAAGTAAATTTATTTTAAAGTAAAATAATTACCTAAATAAATATATATTTCCTTACTTTGGAGAGATATATTGAGAACAGATTGGATTTGTTCTGCTTAGTTTGAAAGGTGAAAAATTAGAGAAAGATGTAGAATTTGCAGAAAGGAAAAAAACCATACCGCATTCTGCCATATTATTTTATATACTTACAAAATTTATATTTTAAATTTAAAAGTTAACCTATATTTGACTCAAGAAATCTCATCAAGATTTATAATTTCTTTCAAAAGTATTTGTGGTACATAGAAACAGTTAAATGAAATGCCAAAACTTGCTGAAATGGAGATTGCATTTGATTAAATTGATAAAAGGATTTTGACTTTGGAATTAATGTGAGCTTGAAGTGAAATTTTTAAAAATTTATTCAAAATTTATTTAAAATTTTAAAAAGTAAAAAAAAAAACTTTTAGTTCTTTTCTCACTTTATGCCTAGTTTCATAATAAAAGTTGGCACTTACATAGTACTTTGTTTGCAATATGCTTTACATGTATTATTTCATTTGATGCTCCCAATAACTTTTTGAATAATTTTATAGAATATGCAATAATTTACTGAATACATGATAATTTTACAGAAAAGGAAACTAAGGCAGAGAGGAGAGATTTGAACTTAGCTCTCCCTAAATCGATCCAAATCCTAGTCCTTTTCTCCCCAGGACATGCCTGTCTACAATACTTCCTTCTGCTAAGATTTTGGAGTTTCTTTCCAGTAGTCAAAGAGTGCTGAAAATCTTCTATCTTTGTGAAGCTTTCCCTGGCTAACTTCAAAAAAGAATTGTCTTTTACACCAATAAGGATTAGGAATGAATCAATAATTTCATAAATATAGAGAATTTCTGGATAAGGAAATACCCCCTAACAATGCAGGTTGGAACCTACTCTGCCACTTACAGTCCTATTGAGAGGTCCTAGAACACTGACTTGCTCAGGTTCACAAACCAAAATTAATAACAAGTAGAACTAGGACATAGGCATTCATGGATCTGAGGACAACTGTCTCTTCACTACACTTTCCTGTCCTTGTAAGATAGAAATGATTTAATTTTATTTGTAGGAAAAGCTAAGTGGCACTATAAATGAAGAGAGCTCTGAGCTTGGAGTTGGAAATTCTCATCTTCCTGAGTTCATATCTAGCCTCAGACATTTACTAATTGTGTGACTCTGCACAAGTCACTTAATTTTGTTTGCCCCAGTTTCCTCATCTGTAAAATGAATTGGAGAAGAAAATGGCAAACCACTCCAGCATTTTTTGCCAAGAAAACTCCAAAAGGGATCATGAAGAGAAAAGCATGACTGAAATAACTGAGCAACAGAAATTTATAGTTTGTGTTCAAGATTATGGGCTCTTGATCTTGTAAATGTTTTCAGGAATCAAAATCACAGTGCCACAAGTTGAGGCTGCCATATAGAGTTTAGCAATTCTACATTTCTTTTCTATGCTTTTAGCATTTTAAGCATGAGCTCCAAGAAAAACTTATGTCTAATTCATTTCTATGCAGCACATAGCATAGTGAGAAACTGAGAAACAAAAATGATGAAGGATTAAAGAATTTGGGAAAAAAATATTTCAATGATCTTAGCATCTGTTTTTAATAGGAGTAAAATTGTTGTATGTGTCTTTTTAACAGACAACAACAAAGCAAGTGAAAATGATGTCACTGAAATGCAATCTTAAAATATTTCACATAGAAAAGCCAGACGCCAAAGGCATTCAGCTTTATTATGGCAATGGTGACCTTAGCATGTTTGTTGTGCTACCAGATGATACCAATGGTCTAAAAGAGGTATGTATTATTCATAATGACACAGTAAAGCAGAATTTAATATTTCATTTGAACAGAAGGAGTATAAAAACTGTGACATTTCTGGTCATATTTTCAACTAGTCACAGATCCCATCTTCTAAGGCTGAGTCTCTGGAATGGTATGAGTAGCAATCAGGATGAACCTATGCATATGACAGTAAATTTCAATCTGCCTTGTGACTCATGAAGAAGTTAGCATAAGCAATAGAGATTTGGTCCTTAATGCTATTCTCAGGGCTATAGAGACCCCACACAACTTTTTGTCAGTTCAAAGTGCTGTGTGACATTTTCTCATTCAATACTTAGAGTAATTCTATGAAATAGGTGCTCTTATTATCCTCATGTTACACATGAAGTATCTGAGGCACCTAATAGGCTACTAAAATGATCACTAGCTGTCTAATTTTTTTTTTTTTACAAAAACTGTGAACTAAAATTATGTAATTTGCTTTTTAAGATATATATTAAATTTAAATTAATGCAGCCCAAAGTATAAATTCTTGTATATCTTTTTTCTGAACATTCTTCTACTTTTTTCCTCTATATTTTAATATTTCATGACATATAAAATATTTTATATAAACATAAAATATTTAAATATTTCATAACACATGAAGTATCTGAGGTACCTAATAGGCTACTAAACGATCACTTGCTGTCTATTTTTTTTTTTTTACAAAAACTATGAACTAAAATTATGTAATTTGCTTTTCAAGATATATATTGAATTTAAATTAATATAGCCCAAATTATGAATTCTTACATATCTTTTTTCTGAACATTCTTTTGCTTTTTTCCTCTATATTTTAAATATTTCACTGGCACATTTTCTTTTCATTACTATCACTATCCACCCAATCCTTTTTAAAATTTTTATATTTTTCCAATAACATGTAAAAACAATTTTTATCTTTTTTGAAGTTTTGAGCTCCAAATTCTTTCCTTTTCTTCCCTCTTTCAAGCAATTTGATATAGGTTATACACATGCAGTCATGCAAACCATATTTCTATCTTAACCATATTGTGAAATAAAACACACACAAAAAGAAAGAAAAAAATTAAAA
Organism: Antechinus flavipes; assembly: GCF_016432865.1. NCBI lineage: Eukaryota > Metazoa > Chordata > Mammalia > Dasyuromorphia > Dasyuridae > Antechinus > Antechinus flavipes. The sequence continues at coordinate 430,694,743 of NC_067398.1, forward strand.
GTATGCTTCTTTCTCTGGGAGTGAATAACATTTTTCATCTATAATTCATTCAGAATTTAGGTGGAACTGTCATTATGTGTGTGTGTGTGTGTGTGTGTGTGTGTGTGTGTCTGTGTGTGTCTTCCACTTAGCCTATTATAGCCAATGAATATTTTTCCAAATATATAGATCTGATTTTATTTGTATGAAAAATGTTTTGCAACTGTGTTCATATAATTCATGGGTTTGCTTTGGCAGGTAGAATTCCAAATATTTTATATTGTCTAGTTGTTTTAAATGCAGTTTCTCTTTTTCTTTTCCTGCTAGAATTTATTAGCAATTTATAGAAATACTGGGATTTATGTAGATTTATTTTTATCCTGCAAATTTGTGGAAGATTTTATTTCAACTAGGTTTTATTTTAAGTTTATTCTCTATTCTTTTTAAAGTATACCATCATATCATCTGCAAAGGGATAGTTTTGTTTCCTTATTTCCTACTTTTGTTTTTCCAATTTCTTTTTTCTTGTTTTATTAGTATAGTTGGCATTTCTAACACAATATTAATTCATAGTAGTGATAATGGGTGTCCTTGCTTTACCCCTAATTTTATTGGGATTATTCCCCCTATCATTTTGCACACTTATCATTCACAATTCTCTATCAGGCAAAATAAGAGGCTGAATATCCAATGTCATCCATAATACAAGACCAATTTCAAAGGCCAATGGAATCAGAAGATCTAAAAATGTATTTTAGATTTTATTATTTTATTTTAGACTTTATTATCATACTGTTGTCAATTGTATGTCCAAAAAAGGAAAGGGAAAAAATCATCTTGGTATTAAAAAGAAAAACTGATTTTAAAAAACATTATATTCAGGGCAGCTAGATAACACAGTAGACAGAGCCTTGGCCCTAAAGTCAGGAGCACCTAAATTAAGATCCAGCCTCATTTAACCCAACTGCCTCAACAAAAAAAAGATATATTCTATTCATTTCCTTTTTTAGATCATAATAATTTCTTGGGTAAAGAAATGTTCCCCATTCTCCAAACTGAACTCTTCTTTATAACAAAATCAAACAATTAAGATAAAGACAAAAAAATTAAACTGAAGCACCTGCGACGACAAGACATACTATGCAGTCTATTATGTTATAATACTCCCTACAGCCTGGGCTTCTCTCTTATGAGAAAAAAGTTTTAGTATCAGTACAGGGAGGCTACATTTCATCATATGTTCCTGAAGCTTCCCTGGATTTTCAATTACCCAGAACTGAACTCCATTTGAGGGATTTTTTTTTTTAATTACATAGCTAGAGTTCTGTACAGTGTTCTGGTTCTGCTTATTTCATTCTGCTTCAGTTTGATCCATTTCTCCATGTTTTCTCATAATTCTTCATTTGCTTTATTTCTGTCTTCACAAAAAATGTTACTTTATGTTCATAATCAAAAGTTTTTCAGATATTCCTTAGCTAATATAAACCCATTTTGTTTTCCCTTCTTTGCAACCTTTTGGTAGCAAACTATGGCTATTTTAGATCATATAATGCCTTTCTGTTTCTACTTTGCTGAGGTTTATGCACAGAAAAATTACTAGTCAAAGAAATAGGATAGTATAATCACTTTTCTTGCACAATTTCAAATTCATCTCCAGAAGTGTTGAACCAGTGTAGAGTTCCATCAATAGGGAATCAGTCTTTCCACAGTCTCTCCATTAGTGGCTGTTCTTGTTTTTGGTCATCACTGTCAATTTGCTTGGTGTGAAATGAAACCTCAGAGTTGTTTAAATTTGACTTTTCTACCAGTGATTGTTTTTAAATAGGCATTCCTTGTTTTTAATTTTGGAAATTGTTCCTATCAGCCATTTGTTATCTATTAGGGGAATGATGCTGTTACATATTCTTGTCATTTCTAATATCTTCAATAGTATATTTTATCAGATATATATGCAAATGTTTTTCTCACTTAAATTCCCTATTTATTCTATCTTCATTAATTTTTAAATGTCTAAATAATTATATACTGCTATCTCTGTGCCACATTAATTATAGGAGTTCATAGATTAAATATGTTCATTTTTTCTTTAATTTGCAAACACTGATTTTTCTCTCCCTCCTTTCACCCTTAACCCCCCTCAAAAAACAAAATCCTTGTAATAAATATATATAGTCATGAAAAAATACAATTCTATATTTGCCATGTCTAAAAGTATATCTTATTTTGTATTATAAGTCCATTACTTCTCTCTTGGGAAGTGGGTATCATACTTTATTATTAGTCCTCTAAAATCACAGTAAATCAAATGTGTTTATCAGAGCTCTAAAGTCTTTCTTTTTGCTAATTGTTACAATATTATTGCTATAGTATGAATTGTTCTCTACGTTCTGCTCCTTTTTCTTTACTTCACTCCATAAAAGCTTTCTCAGGTATCTCTGCAACTGTCCTCAAAGATGTTTTTCTTTTTAACATTACTGAGCACATTTTTTCTTTTCCTTCTAAAATTTTGTATGATCTCTTATTTTGTTCCATTCTTTTAGCTAGAAAAGACAATCACTTATGGGAAATTGAATGAATGGACTCATGAAGACATGATGGAGATGTATGATGTGCAGCTCTATCTTCCCAAATTCAAGCTGGAAGAAAGCTATGACCTCAAATCGACCTTGAGCAGCATGGGGATGAGTGATGCTTTCAGCACAAACCATGCTGACTTTACAGGCATGGCTGAAAGAAAAAATCTGTTCTTGTCAGAAGTTTTCCACAAGTCTTTTGTAGAAGTCAATGAGGAAGGTACTGAGGCAGCAGCTAGCACTGCAGGTGAGATTTCATTTCGGATGAAACTCCCCTCCCTAACATTTAATGTGGATCACCCTTTCCTATTTTTCATTAAGCACAATAAAACAAACAGTATTCTTTTCTATGGAAGAGTCTACTCCCCCTAAATGTTGCCTCTCACTCACATAGTAAAATTAACTTCCAGCTCTAGTAATGCACCAAAAGATGGGAATATTCCTTTGACCTGGAAAACTCCTTACCCACTTGGCTCTCCTTTATGTATCTTAGTTAATATGTCATGATATAAATAATTTTGAAATGAGGCATGCTGTAAAAGTTGCCACCTTTGAGCACAGTTAATCCTTGCAACTATAATTTTAAATTTTATAATTCTGATGTTTCTTTATATACTATTATGGCAAACTACATTGTTAGCCATTATTTTCTTTTTATATTTTGTTTTATGCCATTTGGGTGACTTAGGCATTCTTTATCTATATATCTGATATTATGGTAATTATTTACTGAATCATTTATCTCTGCTCCACCTGTTTAAAAACTATCCATCCATCACTTGGCCAAAGAATTAAGAAAAAAAGTAATCACCAAAGTCTTTATCTGGTGACACAGGCTCAGGTATGTCAATTTATTAAGTAATTCCTCAGTGCTATGCCTCCCAAAAGCAAGATACTCAAAAATGTCGGTTGATTTTTCATTATATGTTATAGACAAATCTCTTCCCTTTTTAAAAGAGATGTAAGCTTTTAAGAAAATGTATTGAATAAAATGTATGTTCTGACATGTGATTAATATCAGCCAACTAAGCAAGCATTTGTTGAATGCCTATTATGTGCCAGACACTGGCCCCAGATGATGAATCATTTACTCAGAGCACTTTCTGAAGCACATTGCCTAAAGTGTGGAGGTGTTGTAAACTCTGTAATTGCTGTCATTAGCAAGATGGACAAAATCACTAACATCTTGAAATACTATAGGTATTATTATTCATATTCTTGAGTAGTATTATCTAAATTCTTGTTTTTGTGAAAAAAAATTTCTAATTTACAAATGTTTATTAGTGGTTTTATCAGGTAATATTCTATTTCTGGAACCCTATTGGGGGTCTACTAAATTGCCTTTTCCCCAAATATTAATCAAATGTCTACTCTACCATTTGAATATGTGGGCAGCTGTAATAGGAAAATGACTCCTGAAGACAACATGGTGCTGTATTTTAAAATGAAATTTTATTGTTATAGTGTCGCAGATACAATTTTATGGATTTTTAAACATGCTTTATTTGTACACCTAGTAGTTTCTATTAATGACAGTCAAATAAGATGAATAATGATTCTATCTATTATCATAGTATTTCAATCAATTTTAATCATCTAGGGATTTTATATCATTTTGGTACAGGATAGAGGTCAATAATGCAATGACTACAAGAAAAGATAATCAGACAAAAGTAAAGAGAATATCTAGGAAAAAGTCATTTAAATGGAGTCAACTTCAGAAAAGACCAAGTCTATTTTGGAAGAGGGAAAATAAATTGTACCTTTATTAAGAATTATATTTTATCTTGGGAAATGATTCCTTTGTAATATAGCTCTACTGTTTACAAGTCTTTTTTATACCAATCATTTCAGGGAGAGAGTACAAAAATATTATTATCCCCATTTTATATTTGAGGAAACAGGCTGAGAAATGTTCAGGATATACAACAAGAAATTACCAGAGTTGAGATTTGAACCTAATTATTTAATTTCAAATCCCAAACTAGGTGACCTATTAAATAGAGTGAAGAACTTAAAGTTTGGAAGACTCAAGTTAAAGGCCCACCTCAGATATTTATTTTATTGTATGAAATTGGACAATTTACTTAACTTCTCTCAGCCTCAGTTTCCTCATTTTTACAGTAGTACTAGTAATAGAACCTACTTCATAAGGCTGTGAGGACCAAATGAGATAATATATATTAAAAACTTTGCAAACTCTCTAAGTGCTAAAGAAATATTTAAGTTTTCCCCACCACAGCCTATTGCCTCTTTAATATTGAATCATTGTTGTATTCTAGAAAGAGTATTGAAGTTGGAGTCACATAACCAGAGTTCAGTTTTTTGGAAATCACTTAACTTTATTGAATTATTGCTCACTATCAATAAAAGGTTAAATTAGACTATCTATAAGGTCTTTTTGAATTCTAAATTTATGAATATTTAAAATATTTTTATAAAGCATCACAAAATGTATTCACCAAAATGTAATTGCTAATATTTTAGAAAGTAGAATATGACCTACCCAGCAAAACTGAAAATAAAATTTCAAAAAGGGAAAAGGAAATTTAATGAAATAGATGACTTTCAAGCATTCATGATCAAGATACCTGAAGCCTAATAAAAAATTTCACTTTCAAATATAGGACTTAAGAAAAGCATTAAAAGAAAAAAATATTAAAGAAAAATCATGAGAGACTCAATATAAACTGTTTCTTTCTGGGAAACTTCTAAGAACTTTATTATTATTATTATGGTAGTAAGTAGGATTCTGCATAGAGAAAAGCCACAGGAGTGAGTTGAGTATGATGGAATACTGTAAAAAACAACAACAAACAGATGGGCAAGAAAGAAGGACACATTAGGAGAAGAGGAAAAGGGAAAGAAAGAATGAGAAAATACATCTCACACAAAAGGCATTCTACAATGGAAAAGAAATAGTTGGTTGATGGGATATGAAATACTTGAACTTTATTCTCTTATGAGTATGTGTGGTGTGTGTGTGTGTGTGTGTGTGTGTGTGTGTTTTTGTATGTGTTTATGTAAAAGTGAAAATAAAAGAGCCACTGAACTAATAAATAAAACTAGAATATGATTATATGAAAAAACAACAATAAAATAGACAAATAATTGATTAATTTCATTTTTAAAAGAACAATAGTAAATTGTTACTAACATTAAAAATGAAAAAAGTGAATGCACAATGAATGAAAATGAAATTAAATAAATTATTAAGAATTATTATGTCCAATTATATGCCAGTTAAAATGATAATCTAGATGAAAAAGATGAATATCTATGAAAATATAAATTCTAATTTATATTATACATTAGTATATATTATACTATATATAAATATATATTATATAAAAATATAATATAAACAACAAAACAATAAAAATCATACTATATAAAAAGGTACAGAAAAGGCTTTTGATAAAATACAACACTCAATCCTATTTAAAAAATCTAGAAAGTATAGGAATTAATGGAATATTTCTTAAATAAATAACTTATTTATTTATATAGCGTATTTATAAGTTATTTATTTAAGAAATATTCCATTAATTCCTATACTTTCTAGATTTTTTTATCTTTATATATTTATCTATATCTATCTATCTATCTATCTATCTATCTATATAAAATCAAGAGCAATCATTATTTGGAGAGAGAATAAACCTGAAGCCTTCCCAATAAGATCAGGAGTGAACAATATTGTCCATCATCACCACTATTATTAGTGTTGTACTAGAAATGCTAATCATAGTAATAAAACTAGAAAAAGAAATTGGAGAAACATATAATAAACCCACATATATCATTAGCATTTTTTCTATATTACCAACAAAACCCAGAAAAAAATAAAAAGAGAAATTTATTTTTAATAACTTTAGGCAATATTGATGAGTTTAGCATGACAAACCCAGGGACTATGTAAAAAGAATTATAAAATATTTTTTATACAAATAAAGCCAGTTCTTAACAACTGGAAAAACTATTAATTACTCATAAGTAGACTGAATCAATAATAAACAATGACAATTCTACCTAAGTTAATTTACTTATCCAGTGCCATAGTTACCAAATTACCAAATAATTCATTCATAGAATAACCCTATTTATAGAATTCTACTTGTAGGATAGAATTATATCTATAGAATTATAGAAAAATTAATAATGAAATTCATCTATAAGAACAAAAAGTCAAGAATGTCAAGGAAATGGAACAATATGAAAGAATAGGACCTAACAGTACCTTATTTCAGATTATATTGCAAAATGATAATTGTGAAAACAATCTTGCACTCACTAAGAAATACAATGGTGGTTCAGTATACAATACACAGTAGTAAATGACCATAGTTATCTATTGCTTGATGAATCCAAACATCCACCCTCTGGGGAAACTCATCATTTGACAAAAATTTCTGGGAAAATTGGAAAGCAGTGTGGAAGAAACTAGGCATAGACCAATATCTTATATCATACATCAAGATAAAGTCAAATTGGATAAATGATTTAGGCACAAGGAATATTATAAGTAAAGTAGGAGATCAAGCAAAAAAAAAAACCTGTCACTTCTATGAATAATGGAAGCATTTATAATGAAGCAAGAGATAGAGAGGATCACAGGAGGCAAAATGAATAAGTTTGAGTATATGAAATTAATAATATTTTGTACAAATAAAACTAATGCAACTAAATTGGAAGGAAAACAGCAAATTGGGGGAAATGTTTTACAAGTTCCTCTGACCAAGGCTACATTTTTCAAATATATATGGAACTGAGCCAAATTTATAAAATTATAAGCCATTCCCCAACTGATAAATGGTCAAAGGATATGAATTGGCAGTTTTCAGAAGAAGATATCAAAGCTATAAATAGTCACATGAAAATGCTTTAAATCACTATTGATTAGTGAAATGCAAATTAATACACTCCCAATAATCAGAAAGCTGTTTCCTGAAGAGGAAAATGACAAATGCAGGAGGGAATGTGGAAAAACTGGGACACTAATTAATGCATTTCTGGTGGAGTTGTAAACTAGTTATTCTATTCTGGAGAACAATTTGGAACTATGCCCAAAGACCCATAAAGCTGTAAATACTTTTTGACCTTTCAGCACCATTACTGGCTTTTTATTCCAAAAAGATAAAAAAAAAAAGGGAGGGGGAACCTCTTTATGCAAAAATATTTATATCTATTCTTTTTGGCGGTGGCAAAGAATTGAAAATTGAGGGATATCCTTCAATTGGCTAAACAAGTTGTGATATATAATTGAGAGGGAATACTATTGTGCTATAAGAAATGGCAGACTTCAGATGGGAAAATTTCTACGAACTGATACAAAATGAAGCGAGAAGAACCAGGAAACCATTACAAATAGTAACAGCAATATTGTAAAGATGATCGACTGAGAAAGACTTTGATCAAGATAATGATCTGAGGAGACAGAGCCAAGATGGCAGAAGAAAGGCAGGAACGCACCCAACCTCTCCCTTAAACTGCTCTAAATTCCTTTAAATAAAGACTCACCCCAATTAGAAATGGGAGGGAGGCAGCCAAGCACAAGCAGCTGAGCACAGGCACCAGTGCAGACAGTGCAAAGTTCCTGGGTGGCCCAGATTCTGTGGGGCTGTACAGACTCTAAATGGTAGAGAATCTGCAGGAATTAATCTACAGCATATGTTGGCCTGCTTGCTAGCCCTGGTTGCTAGCCAGTAGATCAGCAGAGAAGATGAAGCCCCAAAATGTGATATAACCTAGTCCCAATCAAACAAGGTTGTCCTAGAAGAAATTAAAAAGGATCTTAAAAGAGAACTAGAAGAAAAAATGGGGGAAGAATGAAAGCTTTGCAAGAGGGTTTGGAAAAGGCATATAACTCATTAAAAGATAGATTTGTTAAAATGGAAAAAGAAAAAAAACTCCCAGAAAAACAGAATTTGTGAAACAGAAAAAGAAAATAACCTCTTAAAAAACAAAATTTGTGAAATGGAAAAAAAATTTCATAGAACAAAATAACTCATATAAAAATTCAATTGAACAAATACAAAAAGAAGTTAAAAAAGTAAATGAAGAAAATAGTTCACTAAAATTCAGAACTGAACAAATGAAAACGAATGACTCAATGAGACAACAAAAATCAGTCAAGCAAAACAAAAAAAAAAAAGAAAAAAGAAAAAAGAAAAAAATAGAAAAAAAAAAAGTAAAATACCTAATTAGGAAAACAACTGATTTGTAAAATAGATCTAGGAGAGACAAGATAAGGATTATTGGACTCCCTGAAAACCCTGATGAAAACAGGAGCCTAAACACTATTTTTCAGGAAATCATCAAAGAGAAATGCCCATATATCATAGAAACAGAAAGTAAAATAACCACTGAAAGAATTTACCAAACACCTCCTGAAAGAGATCCCAAAATTAAAAGTCCAAGAAATATTGTCACTAAATTTCAGAACTATCAGACCAAGGCAAAAATATTACAAGCAGCCAGAAAGAAACAATTCAAATACTGAGGAGCCACAATAAGGATTATTCAGGACCTAGCAGCTTTCACTTTAACGGGTCGAAGGGAATCGATATTCTGAAAGGCAAAGGATTTTAGAATGCAGCCAAGAATAAATTACCCCGCTAAACAGCATTTTCTTTCAGGGAAAAAGATGGACATTCAATGAAACTAGTGAATTTTATTCATTTCTGATGAAAAGACCAGAACTAAACAAAAAATTTGACCTCCAAATATAGAACTCGAGAAGCATAAAAAGGTAAAAAGAAAAAAAAAACTCTTGAGAATTGTATTTCTGTTATGGGTATACATGCAGGGGTCCTCAAACTACAGCCCGCAGGCCAGATGCGGCAGCTGAGGATGTTTATCCCCTTCATCCAGGGCTATGAAGTTTCTTTATTAAAGGCTCACAAAACAAATTTTTTGTTTTTACTATAGTCCGGCCCTCCAACAGTCTGAGGGACAGTGAACTGGCCCCCTATTTAAAAAATTTGAGGACCTCTGACATAGAGTGCATGTATAATCTGATTTTACTATTATAATATAAAAAAAGAAACTAGAGATAGAAAGGGGATTGTAACAGAAAAAAGGGGAAAGTGGAGTTAAAATGAGGGAAATTACATCTCAGGAAGAGGCAAAGGAAATCGATTATAATTGAGGGAAAGAATGGAGGGTAGTGAACACTGTGTAAATCTTACTCTCATAAGATTTGGCTCAAAGAAAGAATATTAGATATATTTGGTTTCATCAAGAAACTTCTGTCACCTTATAAAAAAATGGGAGGGGAAAGGGGAAAAGGAAAGGGGTAAGCTAAATAAAAGGGAAAACAAAAATAGTAGGAGAAAAGTATAAGAAAGGGGGAAGGGTCTCTAAAGGGGGGAGGATGGCTTGAGGCAAGTAGTGCTCATAAGTAAAATACTGGGGAGGAGGGAAAGGGGAAAAGGAAAGAGAAAAGTGAAAAGTATAATTTGGGAATAATATGGCAGGGAATACAGAATTAGTAATTTTAACCATAAATGTGAATGGAGTAAACTCCCCCATAAAGCAGAGGTGGATAGACTGGATTAAAAGCCAGAATCCTAAAATATGTTTTTTAGAGGAAACACCCTTGAAGCAAAACAATACAAAGAGAGTAAAAGTAAAAAGGCTGGAGCAGAATTTACTATGCTTCAGGTGAAAAAAGCAGGGGAAGTCATCCTTATCTCAGATCAAGCAAAAGCAAAAATTGATTTAATTAAAAGAGATAAGGAAGGAAACTATATCTTACTAAAGAGTACCATAGATAATGAAGCAATATCAATATTAAACATATGCACCAAGTATTGTAGCATCTAAATTCCTAAAGAAGTTGAGAGCTGCAAGAAGAAATAGACAGCAAAACTATAATAGTAGGAGATCTCAACCTTGCTCTCTCAGAACTGCTTAAATTAAACCACAAAATAAATAAGAAAGAAGTTAAAGAGGTAAATAGAATACTAGAAAAGTTAGGTATGATAGATCTTGGGAGAAAATTGAATGGAGACAGAAAGGAGTACACTTTCTTCTTGGCAGTTCATGGAACCTATACAAAAATTGACCATATATTAGGATGTAAAGACCTCAAAATCAAATGAAGAAAGACAGAAATAGGTAAATTCATTCTTTTCAGATCAAGATGCAATATAAACTACATTCAATAAAAAGCCAGGGGGAAATAGACCAAAAAGTAATTGGAAACTAAATAATCTCATCCTAAAGAATGAATGAGTGAAACAGCAAATCACAAGCACAATCAATAATTTCATCCAAGAGAATGACAATAATGAGACAACATACTGCCAAAGCGGTAATAAGAGGAAATTTCATATCTCTAGATGGGTGGGTACTTGCATAAACAGAGAAAGAGAAGATCAATGAATTGGGCTTGCAACTAAAAAAGCTAGAAAAGGAACTAATTAAAAACCTCTAATCAAATATCAAACTTGAAATTCTAAAAATAAAAGGAGAGATCAATAAAATTGAAAGAAAAAATCTATTAAAGTAATAAATAAAAGTAAGAGTCGGTTTTTTGAAAAAAAAAAAAAAACTCCAACAACAAAATAAATAAACTTTTAGTTAATTTGATTAGAAAAAGGAAAGAGGAAAATCAAATTGTTAGTCTCAAAAATGAAAAAGGAGAACTTTCCATAAATGAAGAGGAAATTAGAGCAATAATTAGGAGTTACTTTGCCCAACTTTATGCCAATAAATTTGACAACCTAAATGAAATGGAGGAATACCTTCAAAACTATAGATTGCCCAGATTAACAGAAGAAGAAATAAATTACTTAAATAGTCCCATTTTAGAAAAAGAAATAGAACAAGCTATTAATCAGCTCCCTAAGAAAAAATTCCCAGGACCAGATAGATTTACACGTGAATTCTATCAAACATTTAAAGAACAATTAACTGCAATATTATATAAACTATTTGAAAAAATGGGAAATGAAGAACTCCTACGAAATTCATTTTATCACACAGACATGGTACTGATACCTAAATCAGGTAGAACAAAAACAGAGAAAGAAAATTATAGACCAATCTCCCTAATGAATATTGATGAAAAATCTTAAATAAAATATTAGCAAAGAGATTACAGAATATCATCCCCAGGATAATATACCATGATCAAGTAGAATTTATACCAGGAATGCAGGGCTGGTTCAATATTAGAAAAATTATTAGTATAATTGACTATATTAATAACCAAATTAACAAAAAACATATGATTATCTCAATAGAGGCAGAAAAGGCATTTGATAAAACCCAACACCCATTTCTATTAAAAATACTAGAGCCATTAAAACAATCAGTAGTATCTATTTAAAACCATCAGCAAGCATCATATGTAATGGGCATAAACTGAAACCATTCCCAATAAGATCAGGTGAAACAAGGTTGCCTACTATCACCATTACTATTCAATATTATATTAGATATATTATCACCATTACTACTCAATATCAACATTATATTATATTATATTAGCTTTGGCAATAAGAAAAGAAAAAGAGATTAAAGGAATTAGAGTAAGTAATGAGGAAACCAAAGTATCACTCTTTGCAGATAATATAATGTTATACTTAGAGAACCCCAAAGAATCTACTAAAAACTATTAGAAGTAATCCACAACTTAAGCAAAGTTGCAGGACCTGAAATAAGTCCACATAAATCATCAGCATTTTTATACATCACTAACAAAATCCAACAGCAAGAGATACAAAGAGAAATTCCATTTAAAATAACTGTGGATAGTATAAAATACTTGGGAAGTTATTTGCCAAGAGAGGGTCAGGAACTATATGAGCAAAACTACAAAACACTTTCCACATAAATTAAGTCAGATCTAGGCAACTGGAAAAATATCAAGTACTCTTGGATAGGTTGAGCAAATATAATAAAGATGACAATACTGTCTAAGATAATCTATTTATTTAATGCTACATCAATCATACTCCCAAGAAATTATTTTACTGACTTAGAAAAAATAACAACAAAATTCATCTGGAAGAACAAAAGGTCAAGAATTTCAAGAAAATTAATGAAAAGAAAAGCAAATAAAGGTGGCATAGCTGTACCAGATCTAAAACTATATTATAAAGCAGCAGCCATCAAAGCCATTTGGTAGTGGCTAAGAAATAGAGCCATTGATCAGTGGAATAGGTTAGGTTCACAGGATGAAATCATCAATAATTATAGCAATCTAGTGTTTGACAAACCCAAAGACCCCAGATTTTGGGATAAAAATTCACTATTTGACAAAAACTGCTGGGAAAAGTGGAAACTAGTATGCCAGAACTAGGCATAGACCCACACCTAACACCATATACCAAGATAAAGTCAAAATGGGTTCATGATCTAGACATAAAGAATGATATTATAAACAAATTAGAAAAACATGGAATAGTTTACCTCCCAGATCTGTTGAACAGGAAGGAATTTGTGACCAACGAAGAGCTAGAGATTATTATTGATCACAAAATAGATAATTTTGATTATATTAAGTTAAAAATTTCTTGTACAAACAAAATTAATGCAGACAAGATTAGAAGGGAAGCAATAAACTGGGAAAACATTTTTACATTCAAAGGTTCTGATAAAGGCCTCATTTTTCAATATATAGAGAATTGACTCAAATTTATAATATTTCAAGCCATTCCCCAATTGATAAATGGTCAAAGGATACAAACAGACAATTTTCAGATGAAGAAATTGAAACTATTTGTAGTCACATGAAAAAGTGCTCCAAATCACTATTGGTTAGAGATATGCAAATTAAAACAACTCCAAGATACCATTACACAATACACTACATTATATACTACAGATTGGCTAAAATGATAGAAAATGATAATGACCAATGTTGGAGGGGATGTGAGAAAACTGGGACACTTATACATTGTTGATGGAACTGTGAATGAATACAACCATTCCCGAGAGCAATTTGGAACTATGCTAAAAAAATTAACAAATTGTGCATACCTTTTGATCCAGCAGTGCTTTGATCTGGTTTGTATCCCAATGAGATCTTAAAGGAGGGAAAGGGACCCCATGTGCAAAAATGTTTGTGGCAGCCCTTTTTATAGTGGTAAGAAACTGGAAACTGAGTGGATGCCCATTAATTGGAGAATGGCTGAATAAATTATGGCATATGGATGTTATGGAATATTAATTCTGTAAGAAACAACCAGCAGGATGATTTCAGAGAGGCCTGGAGAAACTTACATGAACTGATGCCAAGTGAAATGAGCAGAACCAGGAGATCCTTATATATGGTAACAACAAAACTATACAACGATCAATTTCTGATGGACGTGGTTCTGCTTAACAATGAGATGACTCAAACCAGTCCCACTTGTTCAGTGATGAAGACAATGATCTACACGCAGAGAGAGAACTGTGGGATCTGAGGGTGAACCACAACATAGCATTCTCACTCTCTCTGTTGTTATTTGCTTGCATTTTGTTTTCTTTCTCAGTTTTTCCTTTTCTTCCTTCTTGACCTGATTTTTCTTGTTCAGTAAGATAACTGTATAAATATGTATACATATATTGGATTTAACATGTATTTTAACATATTTAACATGCCAGCTAGGGGAGGGGATGGGAATAAGGAGGGGAAATTTTGGAAGAAAAGCTTTTGCAAGGGTCAATGTTGAAAAATTACCCATGCATATGTTTTGTAAATAAAAATCTTTAATAATAATAAAAAACATGTCAATACAAAAATGTGTTTTACATAACTTTATATATATAGAACTGATATCATATGACTTGCCTTCTCAAGGAATAGGTAGGAAAGAATTTGGAACTGAATTTTTTTTAAGATTAATTCTTAAAAAATGTTTCCATGTAATTAGAAAATATTCAATTAAATATAGTAGAATTAATTATATTATGCATGGTTCCATAGACAGTAGACCTTATTTGGACAACAGGTTTTATTCCAATTAGAGCAACAGATCTACTAGAGAGAAAAGCCAATGAAATCTTTTGACTTTACCACTTTATAACATGTCCCTTATAACATGTTCTTTCATTAATGAACTAGAAAAATATAGTATAGGAATTTATTTTTGGAGTTCTCAAATGCCAGTTTCTCTCTCACTTCGTTCAGTTAATAGCTGAAATAGATTAATCAGTGACATAAAAACATGAATCAATGATTTCTAGTCTGCCTATGTTGTTCAATACTGGAATGACTCCTTAATCTCTTTTAAGATCACCTTCCAATGATATAGACTGCCATACATCCATACCTTTACAGCCTATATGATTCTTTTCTATTTCCTCTCATTGGATCTACTTAGTAGATCTAACCAGTAAACTTCAAGGCTCCCACTACACTTCACTCTTCCACATTAATCAGTGCAGCTCTCAAAGATTGTCAAAGAATCTCATTAATTCATTTACATGAATTTTTCTCCTTTTCCAATTTTACAATTCCGACAGGATGTTTTTTATCTTATATTCTTTTAGAATCCTTAGAGAAGTTTTATAAATACTGAAATTTGATGAAACATCATTTAAAACTATCTTACTATTAAGTATACTTATACTTAATATACTTAATATTATACAAACTATAATACTATTAAGGGTATGAATGATGGAAGACCTGATTTTATAATTTAATGGTAAAGCTTTCTTTACCTGGAAGAGAAAATTTACTCTAACAATGCAGTAGATACCCACTATGCAACTTGTAGTCTTAGTTATCACAAGGTACAAAGTGCTTAAGTGATTTTCCCAAAGTCATACAGCCAATAAGTGGAAAAGAGAAGACTCAAATTTAGTCTTTCTGTGACTCTAGGACCTGATCTATCCATTATGCCAAGTTGCCTCTCACAATCTTAAGACTGGTTTAATATATAGTGTGCTTTCATATTCATTATTTCATTTGAGCCTTACCATAGCCTAATGAAGTAATGAATCATTCTTGCCTTTTTACAAGTATGGATGGAAAACCTCTCCAAGAGTTTTTACTTCATTGAATACATAATGCATTCTACTTTTTTTATATGCAAAAACATGTTAACCTTTGCAAAATTTCCATTCATTTTGAGGGTTGTCTATGGAAGCATGTGCTAAAATTGAACCTTGTTGGCTCCTCTGACTAGTTCCTTTTTATTTAGTATAGTAATTTTATGAATAGCCAGTGCAAAACAACAATAGTAGGAAATTTTATCGCAAAGGGTAAACTAGAAGTCACTTACAGGTTGTCAGATAGATTAAGAAAATTTAAGAAAATTTTAAGAAAAAAAACTTGCCAAAATATATTATTAATTAACAAAAGCATGGTCAACAACATGATAAATATGGAAATATGTTTGCAAAGATTGCACATATTTCACTGGTATCCTATTGCTTGTTGTCTTGGGAAGGGGGGAGGTAAGGAAAGAGGGTAGAAAAATTTGGAACACAAAGTCGTTAAAAAATAAATGTTGAAAACTATCTTTACATGTAAGATGTGTGTTTATGATTTTGAATATTCCCAATTGCAATTCATAGTTAAATGAGGAACTTTTTGCTCTTCTATTATTCATTCTCTTCCCTGTGCTGCCTTGCCTTACTCCACCATAAGTATTCTTATTCCTCACTTGCCTCTACTGCACTTCCACTCCTGTTCCATTTGTTTCTATGTTTTCCATGTTTTTTTGTCCTTACACCCTCTATGCCTCTGTTGTAATAGTTGAAATGGTAGATGAACATCCCTTTAAATCCAAATCTGTAACCCCAGATATGAAACACTAATGATTTGGAGGAACAAAGCTTTGCCAAATACTTGGGCAAAATATAGTTCCCTCTTGTTTACCATGGTCATATCTTTAAACCTCAACTTTTATGTTTAGTTGGAAGAGTTTGGTAAAATTGATGATGTGCCAATGACTTTCTAGGGAAAAGATGCCAGCAATGAGAAAAGAAGGAAGGAGTGCATAAGGATGACACTAAAGGAGTTGATGAAGCCACTGAGGTATATAAAGAATAAATGTAAAATCTTATACTTTGCCTTGAAAAAATTAACTGTATTAAGTATGACATACAGAGTTATGACAAATAGCAGTCCTTGCAAAAATAACCTGAGAATTTTACTGGATATGAGCAATAGTGTCATATGGTAACTAGAATAGTTACTAGTTGGGCTTCATGAAATCTGCAATGGAAGAAGGAATCTAACTGTGCTCTTCCTAGTCAAACTACACCTGGAATACTGTCTACAGCTTTGGACTCCATATATTAGAAAGAATATTACTACTAAGCTGGAGAGCCTTCAGAACAGAGGAACTGGGAAGACAAAGGACCTTGAAGTCATTCCATATGAAGATCAATTGAAGGAATTGGGGATACCTTTTGATCCAGCAGTGCTTTGATCTGGTTTGTATCCCAATGAGATCTTAAAGGAAGGAAAGGGACCCCATGTGCAAAAATGTTTGTGGCAGCCCTTTTTATAGTGGTAAGAAACTGGAAACTGAGTGGATGCCCATTAATTGGAGAATGGCTGAATAAATTATGGCATATGAATGTTATGGAATATTAATTCTGTAAGAAACAACCAGCAGGATGATTTCAGAGAGGCCTGGAGAAACTTACATGAACTGATGCCAAGTGAAATGAGCAGAAGCAGGAGATCCTTATATATGGTAACAACAAAACTATACAACGATCAATTTCTGATGGACGTGGTTCTGCTTAACAATGAGATGACTCAAACCAGTCCCACTTGTTCAGTGATGAAGACAACGATCTACACGCAGAGAGAGAACCGTGGGATCTGAGGGTGAACCACAACATAGCATTCTCACTCTCTCTGTTGTTATTTGCTTGCATTTTGTTTTCTTTCTCAGTTTTTCCTTTTCTTCCTTCTTGACCTGATTTTTCTTGTTCAGTAAGATAACTGTATAAATATGTATACATATATTGGATTTAACATGTATTTTAACATATTTAACATGCCAGTTAGGGGAGGGGATGGGAATAAGGAGGGGAAATTTTGGAAGAAAAGCTTTTGCAAGGGTCAATGTTGAAAAATTACCCATGCATATGTTTTGTAAATAAAAATCTTTAATAATAATAAAAACATGTCAATACAAAAATGTGTTTTACATAACTTTATATATATAGAACTGATATCATATGACTTGCCTTCTCAAGGAATAGGTAGGAAAGAATTTGGAACTGAATTTTTTTTAAGATTAATTCTTAAAAAATGTTTCCATGTAATTAGAAAATATTCAACTAAATATAGTAGAATTAATTATATTATGCATGGTTCCATAGACAGTAGACCTTATTTGGACAACAGGTTTTATTCCAATTAGAGCAACAGATCTACTAGAGAGAAAAGCCAATGAAATCTTTTGACTTTACCACTTTATAACATGTCCCTTATAACATGTTCTTTCATTAATGAACTAGAAAAATATAGTATAGGAATTTATTTTTGGAGTTCTCAAATGCCAGTTTCTCTCTCACTTCGTTCAGTTAATAGCTGAAATAGATTAATCAGTGACAGAAAAACATGAATCAATGATTTCTAGTCTGCCTATGTTGTTCAATACTGGAATGACTCCTTAATCTCTTTTAAGATCACCTTCTAATGATATAGACTGCCATACATCCATACCTTTACAGCCTATATGATTCTTTTCTATTTCCTCTCATTGGATCTACTTAGTAGATCTAACCAGTAAACTTCAAGGCTCCCACTACACTTCACTCTTCCACATTAATCAGTGCAGCTCTCAAAGATTGTCAAAGAATCTCATTAATTCATTTACATGAATTTTTCTCCTTTTCCAATTTTACAATTCCGACAGGATGTTTTTTATCTTATATTCTTTTAGAATCTTTAGAGAAGTTTTATAAATACTGAAATTTGATGAAACATCATTTAAAACTATATTACTATTAAGTATACTTATACTTAATATTATACAAACTATAATACTATTAAGGGTATGAATGATGGAAGACCTGATTTTATAATTTAATGGTAAAGCTTTCTTTACCTGGAAGAGAAAATTTACTCTAACAATGCAGTAGGTACCCACTATGCAACTTGTAGTCTTAGTTATCACAAGGTACAAAGTGCTTAAGTGATTTTCCCAAAGTCATACAGCCAATAAGTGGAAAAGAGAAGACTCAAATTTAGTCTTTCTGTGACTCTAGGACCTGATCTATCCATTATGCCAAGTTGCCTCTCACAATCTTAAGACTGGTTTAATATATAGTGTGCTTTCATATTCATTATTTCATTTGAGCCTTATCATAGCCTAATGAAGTAATGAATCATTCTTGCCTTTTTACAAGTATGGATGGAAAACCTCTCCAAGAGTTTTTACTTCATTGAATACATAATGCATTCTACTTTTTTTATGTGCAAAAACATGTTAACCTTTGCAAAATTTCCATTCATTTTGAGGGTTGTCTATGGAAGCATGTGCTAAAATTGAACCTTGTTGGCTCCTCTGACTAGCTCCTTTTTATTTAGTATAGTAATTTTATGAATAGCCAGTGCAAAACAAAAATAGTAGGAAATTTTATCGCAAAGGGTAAACTAGAAGTCACTTACAGGTTGTCAGATAGATTAAGAATATAACTTGCCAAAATATATTATTAATTAACAAAAGCATGGTCAACAACATGATAAATATGGAAATATGTTTGCAAAGATTGCACATATTTCACTGGTATCCTATTGCTTGTTGTCTTGGGGAGGGGGGAGGTAAGGAAAGAGGGTAGAAAAATTTGGAACACAAAGTCGTTAAAAAATAAATGTTGAAAACTATCTTTACATGTAAGAAGTGTGTCTATGATTTTGAATGTTCCCAATTGCAATTCATAGTTAAATGAGGGACTTTTTGCTCTTCTATTATTCATTCTCTTCCCTGTGCTGCCTGCCTTACTCCACCATAAGTATTCTTATTCCTCACTTGCCTCTACTGCACTTCCACTCCTGTTCCATTTGTTTCTATGTTTTCCATGTTTTTTTGTCCTTACACCCTCTATGCCTCTGTTGTAATAGTTGAAATGGTAGATGAACATCCCTTTAAATCCAAATCTGTAACCCCAGATATGAAACACTAATGATTTGGAAGAACAAAGCTTTGCCAAATACTTGGGCAAAATATAGTTCCCTCTTGTTTACCATGGTTATATCTTTAAGCCTCAACTTTTATGTTTAGTTGGAAGAATTTGGTAAAATTGATGATGTGCCAATGACTTTCAAGGGAAAAGATGCCAGCAATGAGAAAAGAAGGAAGGAGTGCATAAGGATGACACTAAAGGAGTTGATGAAGTCACTGAGGTATATAAAAAATAAATGTAAAATCTTATACTTTGCCTTGAAACAATTAACTGTATTAAGTATGACATACAGAGTTATGACAAATAGCAGTCCTTGCAAAAATAACCTGAGAATTTTAGTGGATATGAGCAATAGTGTCATATGGTAACTAGAATAGTTACTAGTTGGGCTTCATGAAATCTGCAGTGGAAGAAGGAATCTAACTGTGCTCTTCCTAGTCAAACTACACCTGGAATACTGTCTACAGCTTTGGACTCCATATATTAGGAAGAATATTACTACTAAGCTGGAGAGCCTTCAGAACAGAGGAACTGGGAAGACAAAGGACCTTGAACTCATTCCATATGAAGATCAATTGAAGGAATTGGGGATACTTAACCCAAAGAAAAGTCTTGTTGGGGACATGATGACTGTGTTCAGATATCTGAAGGACTATCATGAGGGAAAGAAATTCAACTTACTCTTTTTGGACCAGAAGCCAGCACTAGTAACAGTGGATGTAAGAAGCAGAGACCAATTTAAGACTGCCATCTGGTGCAACTTCCTTATCATTTGACTTTTCCAAAAGCAGAGGGCTTTCCTTTGGTTGGTTCTTGGGGGAATGAAGAGTGGGCTTGACTAGATGGCATACAAAGTTTCCTCTTAAATCTGAAATTCTGTGATTTTGTGATACACTGGAGCCACCCACTGGCATATTATGAATAATATCGTGTCAGAAGATAGTTAAAAGTCTGAGGGGAGATTACAACTTGTCCCAAATCATACAACTAGTAAGAAGCAGAGCTGAAACTTGAAACCAAGCTTTCTGATTTCAGGTCAGTGCTTCACTTAGACAAGGAATGCCCACAAGGACTTCACCTTTATCTAAGTCATATGATGGCACTTAGTTTAAACAAAGAGAAGTTTTAGAATATGAGCATAGCATCATTCTCTAGTCACTTATTTATTCATGAATGGATTCAAATGCCATGACCAAATCATTTCAATCAATGAAGACTTTATGTTTTGATGGGGATGATTTCCAATTTTTCTTTTCTAGCTTCACAATGCCAGAAAAAAAGATTGTATATATAAGCTGTAATGTCTTCTCACAAATAATCTTACATTTCATCATCTACACAAATAATATCACACTAGAAAAATTCAGTATCTGAAGCTTGAAATTTCACTATTTTTAGGAGAAGGCTGTTCCTGTATTACCTATCAGCTTTGTTAAAGCAGGAAATTATTTGGGAAAAAATCCTAATAGTATGACAGCAATCATTTCCTAGCTAGTAACTACTGGCAAACAATTAGCTGTTGATGATTAACTTGATTTATTTTTAGTTTGGTTATAGGATTAGGCTCCTTTCTTTAGGAAAAGGTAACTCATAGCTAAGCCATATTAACACAGATAGTTTCTTAAGTTAAGGTTACCTATAGATTTAATGAATATATCAAGACTTTATCATTTAGTAACATAATTTAGAAAAAAAATAAAATTATAAGGTTAAAAAAACCCCTAAATTTCCCTTTCTAGCATTAAGGAGGGGCTGACAAAAACTAAGTTCTCCTATTTAATAGAAAATGAGGCTGACCAGAGGCTAAGTTCTCCTTTGTGGCAGCTGCAGAAAGTTTAGCTACTCTAAAGTTGAACAATGGACTATTTATTCTAAGGAAGAAGAGGGATGACTACTTACCACTGACCACCCATCTTTCCTAGTACACTTTCTGGTTACAAAAGGTAAGGCAGTATCTGGAGAAAAGGATGTCTGGCATAGATTAAGAAAGTCTAGGAGAAACTTACTAATCAGATAACCTAACTTATCTAGTAAAATTATGTTCAAAACAACTGTAATTTTTCCTTTTTTTTTTTTTTTTGTTATAAAAATGATCTCTGTAAATCAATTCTTATCTTTGACCTCTGAGGACTCAGGTAACTTGGTTTAATATGCTAATACTAGATTTGCAAATTAAATCACAGGTAGCTGGGTAACTTTATTCTTAGTTTAAAAATTCATCATTCTAGCCAAAGTTGCTTTCTGGTTACAACTTTTAGAGAAGGTCCCAGAGATCTATCCTGAATCTTATGCTACTTTTTTTTTAATTAATGACTAGGAGAAAGGCATAGCTAATACACATAAAATTTTCATATAACATACATCTAGAAGAGCTAGTTAACATACTGGATGACAGAAGCAATCAGTCAACAAGACTTTATTTGGTATTTACTGTTTCACATTTCAGATTTGTGATTAAAAATCACTGAACAGTGGATTTCTTTATAACAATAACATTAAACAATGACTATGTGCAGGTAACTTTGATTGTTATGAAGGACACAAAGCCAAAACTGAAATAATTTCTTCTCTCATGGAGCGTATATTTTCTTGGAAGCTGGGAGGATTATAGGGAGAGAAAGGTTCGGAAGAGGGGGAGGAAGAGATAATGATGATGGGGGTGGTGATGGTGAAGGTAAATGCAGAGTATGAAAAAAGTAAAACCAATTAATTTTAAGGAGAAATTGAGTTGTTGAATGTCAAAGACATTGTAGAGGTAGAAAAGACATGAATTTTCCACCAATTGTATACAAAAGGAAAAGAGCAAATCAGGTCTAAATTTTGGGGAAATCATACACAGTGAGAAGTTTAGAGGTTAGTAAGTGTTTTTAGGAGATATGAATTCCCTTTTGTTTTGAGAAAATTTTAACTACTAGGTGCTAAATGTAAAATACTTATTAAATAATAAATAAGTATATTTCTAAAGGAGCTGGATCATATCAGTTTTAATATTAATGCTATAAATGAATCAAAAGAAAGAAGGAAGTAGCTGCTAAATGGAAGGATGGCTTGCAGATATTCTTTGTGGAGGAAAATAAAAGCATTGACAGAGTGGCTTTTATCATATGTCCAAAGGTAACAAGATTATTTCACGAGATATTTGGTCATCATATTTTATAGCACTGTTACTATTAGGTGACATTTATATAGCACTCTAATTCTTGGGAAAAGCTTTATGTACACTATCTAATTGGATTATCATTAATTATAAATATTTGAAAAGTACCACATGAGAAAAATAATTGTAGTTCATTCATCAGCATAGTTTCTTGAGGATGAATTGGTACAGAACTTTTATGAAACAACTGATAAGTGTCTTATGATTATTTCAAAATATATTGATATTTATTGACTTCTATGTAAAGGTAAAAAAAGTGAGGATAGGAAAAATATATTAAAAAGCATAATTCTAAAATGATCATGGTCCAAGGCCAAAAACTAATAGATTGTATAGAAGCCTTATATCTTTATATCATGAAGAAAAAAATAGTTAGACTCCAGAAATGGTGACGATCAAATAATATTACAAAGAATAAAATAGATTACATTCTATTAGACAGGAAAAGACTTGTTATTGATATGGAGTTACTCCTGAGTCAGTTGTATGTAACTATTCATCAGGGCTCAGATCAGAATTATTAAAAAATAAGAATAAGAGAGAAAATTATGATATACAATAGAAAAAACTCTGAATTCTTTAATAAATAATTAGAAATAAAACATGAGAAAGGGGCAACAAATGTGATATTAATGTGACTATAGAAATTTTATCCAAAAGTTTAACCCATGTAAAAATTTTTTTGAAATGGCAAAATACAGGAAGTACTTCAGTCTGCAAAAATCTGACTTTATTGTCAAATAGTGAATGATGATCTCCAAAGGCAAAATTAATGTCATTAGAATATAAACTTTGAAATATAGAATAAATAGAACATCAACTCTGAAAAAGGATGATAGACAACTGAAAAAGGATGATAAGAGCAGTCATCTTCTAAAGCAGAAAGTAATAGTCAAGGTAAAATCAATTTAAGAAAAGCTTAAACTTACAAAATCCTGGACTTCACTAATACTAAGAATTTGGCCAAGAGAACATTTATAACTTATGGATTCTAAGCCTATTTTCCCAAATATATAAAATGTTTCTGAGAGCCATCTGTACATTACTAGAGGGCATCGATGAGAATATTTGTAAGGAATACTAGTATTCAAAACAAATAGCATTCAAAAATGAACTATATTTTTACCATTTCTCAATTAAAGATGGTGAACAACATAAAGCCTAATTTTACTTTTTATTTATGAACTACAAAAAAATCTTTTGATTTGGTAAAAATAAATGTGTTGCAATATTGTCATCCATACATCAAAATCATTCAAGATTCCTTGGAAAGGTATAGAAATAAAAATTACTTTATTTAATAATACTCTGATAATAACATCAAGCCAGACACGGCACAAAAAGATGTATGCTGAACAAAGGTGTTTATCACTATGATGAAAGTAATACATTGAAGAGCATAGAGCACTTACAGAGATAATTGGGTCAGATCATGTACCTGTCAATGATGAAATCTTTCAGATGCTTATTTGCAAAAGATATTATGCTTAATAAATCAAAATTTAAAACATTGCAAATCTTCTGGAAGACACATGTAATGACTCATTCATACAGGAAAGAACAGGTGAATAAAAAATGACTATTGTTCAGATTTCAATATGTATATCTGAATATATGATATTGGAGCCAAATTGGAGCCAGTGAGAGGATTGGCTTATCTTCAGAACATTTCAAAGTTCCTTCCCCAAGCCTGATATTCTCAAGGAAACAAGGTCCACTTAAAATAGCAATATTCTCATTCTTCTTGAATTACCATGTATCAGCAAGACATTGAATGTAGTTGTTTCTAAAAAGTTTAAAATATATTAATAAAGAGCAACCAAGAGGCTCATGATGTGATGAAACAAACTGCAACATATAAAATGAGAAATGCTAGAGTAAAATGGGAGCAAAAAAAAAAGTTATAAAAGAATGGTATCATAAGAAAGAAAAGTGAGCTGGTCACCTGACAAGAGAAAGGAATAACAAGAACAGATACACTGTTGTTCCAGGGGAACTCTCATAATATCAGAAGTGCTTCCAGTATGTGGATAGAATCTCCTTCAGACAAACTTATGGGAAAACAAGAGTCCCATGTGAGGGGCAGGCATTGATGGAGAGGCAATCTTTATCACTGAATAGAATTTGATTAAGTATTAGATCACAGTTCATTCGACATTTTGAAATACATACAGAATATCCAAGTAGAGATGGACATGTCTTTTTAAAAATGTTTTTATAAGACAGTATGTTTCTGATATTTAGATCTGTAGGTCATATCTAAGGAGATAATTATTTAGATAATATGAACTCTTTTGAAAATCCCAAAGAAGAATTTATAGACAAAGAAGAGAACAGTTTTCAAGACATAGATTACTTTGTCTGCTCAACATAAAGAAAATCTTCCTAGGAACACAAGTCTCACAAAAATGGAACTGACTGTCTTAAAAGTTATTTGAGAGATCATTTAAGGCATATGTAATTGCTATGTGTCAATTGCTAGTCAACAAAGAGTTCATTATTTGCTTTATGACAAGTCTCCGAGAACTACTGAATAAAGAGAAGGTGGAAAAGGTTAAGGAGGAATATTCACTAGAAAGTAGATGATGGGATTACCTGGACAGGCATATGGATGGATTAATGTAGAAACTAATGTGTAATCTATTGTCTTTTGCCAATCAATAATTTGGACTACATTGGACTAAAACTAAAATGTTGATTCATGCATACTTATTCACGATTAATAGTGTAGAAAGGAAGCTTTATAGATGAGTATATTAACTTCCCCAGGAACTAGAAGCATAGATTGTGTAAGTCCCACTTGTGAATGTCCAAAGCATAGATCTGGGTTAGGAGGTATTCCTCAAGGTGGGATAAGCAGGACAGGAAGGACAGACAATTCTAAATGTGAAATGGTCTTCTTCCTCTCCCTTTTATACAATAGTATCCAAAGGAACAGAATCTTTTATCACAGGACAATGAAATTTGTCTCATTGCTTTTTTAGGACTCACCTATTGGTAGTGGGAAAATAAAAATAATTCTTCCATTCTGTAATTGATTCTATTCTGTATCACTCCTGATATGTTGTAAAATTGCCTAAGGCACATTTCTTTGCTTCTGAAATTAATTCAAAAGATCAGCTTTCCTTTCTGAGATGTTATCTTATAAATCACCATAATTGAAAGACATTGTTGTCTCTATACATCTTACAGCCCATGCACAATTTTCAAAATTCTATTTAATATTTTATTCTCCCTAATTACATATATAAATAATTTTAACATTCTTTTTAAAACTTTGAGTTCCAAATTTCCTTCCTTCCTCCCTCCTAAACCCCTCTCATTAAGAAGGCAAGCAATTAGATACAGCTTATATACATGTAATCATACAAACCATTTCTATAATAGTCATGTTGTGAAAGAAAATTAAGACCAAAAAAATCCTCAAGAAAAATAAAGTTAAAAAAAAAAGTATGCTTCAATCTTTATTCAGACACTATTGTTCTTTCTCTGGGCATGACTAGCACGTATGTGGGGGTTGTATATGTGTGAATGTATGCATATATGTAAAGGTATATGTATATGTAAATATATCTGTGCTTAACTGTTACCTACTTAGAGGAGATGGGAAAAGAGAATAAAGCAAAAATGCACAACAGAGAGCAAAAGAATAATCTATAAA
The DNA here is from genome assembly GCF_016432865.1 of Antechinus flavipes. NCBI lineage: Eukaryota > Metazoa > Chordata > Mammalia > Dasyuromorphia > Dasyuridae > Antechinus > Antechinus flavipes. The sequence continues at coordinate 430,721,210 of NC_067398.1, forward strand.
GAAGCAAAGAAAAGATAGATATTTATGAATATAATTTTCCCATTATTATATATGCTTTCTTAAAATGGAAATGAATTGTTATTGTATTTTGTATCCTCCCTGATGTTCTACTGGGCATAATTTTTTTTTCCCTTTTCTGTTTTTCTTTTTCTATTCGGTTTCAATTCTGAAAAAGCCATCCACATCCCAAAAGAACTGTGGAGACTAAATATGAATCAAAATATAATATTTTCACCTTTTTTTGTTGCTGTTGTCACCTAAAGTAAAAAAATAAAAAAAATCTCTTTCTCACATTAGGCATTTTGTTTCTCTCACTGAGATTTGAGCTAAATCAATTGTGTTGTGGAAAGAACTGAACTTTGTGTCACTAAATTAAAAGGAACTTTGGACAGTCAAGATGGTGTCCACTAGATTTATTTCATTGGGCTTTTCCTATATTTTTCAAACTGGGGCAAATAATTAGCAAGTACATTTCACTTTAGCTTTTTAAAAATCAACTGGTACTTCCTAAATTGATTCATTTTTTGCCTACTATGTTTCCTATGAGTTAGTGTGAGACATTCTAGACTAAAATTTAGTTTGTAACCAGTGATTAAACCCACCATTTGGAATCCAACCAATCAAACCCTATATCGATAGGTTTTCCTCATTTCTGTATAATGATAATTAGTACTGATAATAATTCCGAACTGTCTTCTAAATCATCAGGGAGAAACTGAATTTACTATGTCTAAAGATTTTTAGGTTTTGATTTATGGTATTCTTTGAAAATTTGTAATCCATGTGATATGATCTATAGTGGGATTTGGCACCAAATGGTGACAGGTGCCAAAAGTTGAGGTTCAGTCATATGAAGAATTCACAATGACCATTCTCTTTGGCAAAAGGTAGATTTCTTTAGGAAATAGGTTTCAAACAAAATGAAGGGATAAAATAGATACTGGGAAGACTAAATATGAAATAGAATGGGAGAACATATGAAAGACAAGTTCCTCAGTGGAACTCATAATTACCCAGTAGAAAGGGAGCACCCCATGAGGCATATCCTTAACTGGCAAGCTAAATCCTTAAAAGGACTTCACATCCTAAAAGAGTTAATTAGCTGTAAGGAAGAGAAGTGGGGTTGGGAGGCATAGTGAAGTTAGGGAAGATACTACATGGCACAAGGAAGTGGAAAGACACCACAATTATAACACCAATTGAAATGGGTTAAGTTCCTAAAAGGATTTAGCAAAGAACCAGGGGCAAGAAGACAAATTTATAACAAAAGTTAAAGAAATCAGAGTTCATGTTACTTATCTGCTAGTTTTATGGCTTATAGGTTCTTTTGAGGAGTGGTCTATTCACTATTGTTTCAGGAGCTTGGTTATCACTCACCAACAGATTGTAACGATATTATTATATTCTTAGGGCCAAGAGACTTTAGAATCATTGACAGACATGTCAATTGTTAGAACAAAAGCACTCTAACATCAGGGGACCTTAGAATTATGGCTATATTTCCCCTAAAAGCTATATCCCATCACATGTATTTCACATACAGTGATGGGAAGCATCTGTTTAATTGTGGTTCCATTGTTTCAATCATATCCAACTTTTTGTGACTCAGAAAGTATCCTGCTTCCTAACCATTATGGATTTTTAAAAAGAACTTACTTCATAGAATATTTTGATCCTGTATTTTGGTAAAAGAAGTTTTAAAGCTCAGAATTTATTTTTGAGTTTTAATCAATATACAATATACAATACAGGGACAAAAATTGATAAGTAAAGGAAGTTTATTAAGACATGTTTTAACATGTCTTGAGTAGTAGGACTGACAGACTAAAACAATAGCCTACATTATATAAATGTGTTTAATGTTTAGAAAATGAAGAAATACAAATGTCCCATTTTCATCTTTTGAACAAATTATTCTCTTAGTTGCCCATTATTTTTTCCATCATAAATCATTTCTTTTGATCCTTTGTTCTTCAGATATAATCTCTGGTCCTTGACAATTTCTCAAGTGTGGTACTGAGGAGGTCTTAAATAACTGGGTGTGGTTGACTGAGAAAGACTGAGTATTGATGGAATTACTCCTTCTAGCAAGCAGAGAAGGGCACTGATGGGAATCAGTTTAATTTCACAGTCCTATCTTCTGTGGTGTTCATGGACAGACTTGCATTGCTATGTCTCATCAGAAATCTGAGTTTTTTCAAACTCCTGAGGTTGAATTTTCCCTATAAATCTTTCCTGGCTCATACCATTTTTGTTGAACTCCTTTTGGGTTACAGCCCAACATAATAGTGTCTTTCCTCTCATCCCACACTCCATGCCTCTAGTCTTTCCTCTTCTTATAGCTAATTAACTCTTTTAGGGTGCTAACCTCCTCTATAAATTTAGCCTTCCAGCTAATAGCATACTCCAACCTCATGGGGTGTTCCCTTTCTCCTGGCTAATTGTGAGTTCTATTAGGAAACTTGTCTTTTCCATTATTAATTGTTAAAATTCCTTTCCTTGCTAACTATATGGTCTCCAACTCAATTTCATATTTACCACTCCTGCTGTCTATTGCATTTCTTCATTTTATTTGTAATCTTTTTTCCTAAATATACCTACTTTTTTGCCAAAGAGAAAGACCATTGTAAGCTCTTCACATGACCAAACCCCAACATTTGTGCCTAGAATTTCAACATTTGGTGCTGAACCCCAAACACATCATTTGTCTCCTAAGCCACATCAGTTCTGACAATATATTTGTACTTTCTTTCTAAAGCAATGTTCATTATAAGTATTTATCAAATGCCTATTAAAACCCTAAGTTTAGCATTGGAGGTTGTCAAGTAGCATAAAAAAAACTGTTATCCTTTGGAAAATTTCTCATATGTTTATGCAGTTTCCTCTACCCAGAAAACCTGAGAATGTCACTACATTACAAAATATAATTATATTACCCATAGTATCATTGCTAACTTTTCATGTAAGTTAACTCATAACTCACAGAGCTTAAAGAAAGAGGGGAAAAAATGTATTTACAGATCAAAGGGAACAAACAGAATTCTTATTAGAATTCATATTTAAAAAGGCAGCAGCTGCTAGTGATTAACCCTTCCCCAGAGACTGGTATTAGTATTTGTTTTTCACAGTCTTGCATGTTATAAGCTTCTCACTGTATTATTTTCTTTTCATATTTTACATAAATTACTTCCTGAAGCTCTCCATAACTTCCAGAAGGTGGCATCTGTAATCTTTATTCTGCAGATCTCACGGCCTAGCAAGCAGATTGTCAGGAAGAATTAGGAAATCTCTGGCTCTTAGAAGAGATACTAGAGAACAAACAAGGATCTCTCTTAGAACATCATTGATTTATGGCCATTCAAGTTGATCAAAAGTCCAGAGACCCAGAGTTTCATGAATGCTAGGTTGTGGCTCAGCTATATTTTGATATATATATAATTCAGCTATATGGGGACTGAATGTGGACCACAACATGTTATTTTCACCTTTTTTTTGTTGTTGTTGTTTGCTTGCTCTTTTTTTCTTTCTCATTTTTTTTTTCTTTTTGATCTGAATTTCCTTGTGCAACATAAATGTAGAAATATGTTTAACTTGTATCGAAATACTTGCTTTTTAGGGGAGATGGAGAGGAGGAAAGAAGGGAGAAAAATTTGGAATATAAGGTTTTGCAAGAGTGAATGTTGAAAACTATCTTTGCAAATATTTTGAAAATAAAAAGCTATTATTAAGAATTCCAACATTTAAAAAAGAAAAAAACATATATCATTAGTTTGTTATGAGGATAAAAAGATATAAAGTGACTTGCAAATCACAAATATAAGTAATAAATAAATGTAAACTTTTGTGTTGTTATTAAATTTCATTGATTGGGTTACCATAGCAGAAAGAAATTGGTACTTGGATCACCAACTTCTGTGAAAGGTCTTTCTTTATTTCGATCCTTCCTCCCTCTTTTACCTTATGCCAACAAAGACGTACAGAAGTTAGAAAAAGAAAATAAAAGCAAAAAGTAAAAATTAAGAAAGAAGAAAAGCAGATAAAAGAGTTGGTAGAGATTAGAAAAAGTGACAATGGCATCAGTGGCAACAACAATAATAATAAGTATATACATGGCACTTTAAGGTTTGCAAAGCACTTGACAAAAATATCTTCTCATGTTATCATCACAGCAACTTTATGAGCTAACTGCTATTATTATCTCCGTTTTACATATGAGGAGAATGAGGACAACAAAGGTTAAATGACTTGCTTGGAGTCACCCATCTAGTAAGTATCTGAAGCAGGATTTGAACTTTAATTTTAGAGATGCAGGTCCAGAGTATTTTGCACTGTTATGGTTATTTACTATACCATTGAAATGCAAAAGGAATGGTACCATAAAGCAATCACAGACACTCTTATATTAACTATCAGAGAAAGAGGAAACTAAACCATTCTAGGAAGCCATTTTCATCCAAATACTGTGATTATTTAAGTCTTGGGTGGAGTGAGGAATTGGCCCTTTAAAAAGAACATGATACCCCTCCATTCTGACTAGTCTGGAGGAGGCTGAACCCATTGAGCTCTCCCTCTCTCATCTGAGGGCTATTAACTTTCATCCATGCTACCATTTTTTCCAGTCCATTTGTACTTTGTCATTATCTTCGAAAACTCTACAAGACCAAATCAACTCTAAAATTCACTTCTTCAATAAATATCCTCTGCCTTTGGTCTCTTCCCTTTTACTGGTTGAAATTTGAGACATTAAGTGGTACAATGCATAGATTGCTGAATCTGGAATCAGAAAAATGAATTTACATTTGATTTCAGAGGAAATGTGACTCTGAGCAAAGTCACTTTAACTCAGTTTCCTCAACTATAAACTGGGGATAATAACTTCTCATTAGCTATCAAGGTAGTTGTAAGGATCAAATAAGAAAATACTTATAAAGCATAAATACTTAGCACAGTGCCCAGCACACAGTAGATGATAGAAAAATGCTTCTTTTTCCTATTTTTCTCTTGGAAACAATGAACATTTCAAGGACCATTTCAGGTGGACAGAGGAAGCTCCTCCAAGGTCCTATATTTTTAAAAAGATCCAGAAGAAACAATTCAGAATTTCCCAGCTGACTATAGAAGTTTATCATGCCTTTACCAAGTTCCTTCCCTCCCCTCCATCTCTGGTATATAGTAGATACTTAATAAATATACATACACCTATGTTAAGAGTAATTTTCAGTTTTCCCTTTTTGCAGGTTATTGAAAATTGTATATCCTAGTGAAAATTTGTGATAACCATCATTCTCAAACATGAGACCAGTTTAATGAACTATTTAGAAATCCATTATGAAACTTTTTATTAAACAAAGTAAAATTCTAACTGCATGATAAAAAGAGTTCTTTACCACTCCAAATTAGAATGTTACTGATGTAGCAAATTACTTTATGGAGCTGCTTCCTTTCAAGTGCTCACCATGTTGAGTATCAACTTCATGTTGACTCTTGACTAGCTTGGCTCACAGGTGACTTGGAATTCTCAATCTGAAGAGATCTACCAGTTTGAGTCTACTAATAGAGTTTAAAGGTTTATGCCCTTTTGGGGAAAACTGGTCTAACATTTTCCTGTCTCCAATCTGAAGTCATTTCTGCTTTTGATCACAATTCAAAATCACAAATAGTGCTTCTGCAAACTCATATGCCAGTTCTTTTAGCACCCAAGGATATAGTTCATCTGGATTGAGGAATAGAGCCTCATCAAAGGCAGCTGGGTACTCTTTTTTGTTATCTCCATAGTTATTTGAGTCATCATCTTCCTACTGATAATTTTTGCTGTGTCATTTACCATTAGTTCAAGAAATCAAATTCACCAGCATAAGCAAAGGTCATAAAACTAATCACTGGTTCCTATGGGAAAAAAATCTAGGGGTTTTTGTAGATATAAAGTTCAGTATGAGTCATCAATAGAACAAAAGAGAAAAGCAGAAAAACTAATACACGCCCAGGCTGTAGGAAGAGAATGTCTTGTAACATGAGAGCAATATGACTATACCTTGAAGATAATCTTGTCCAAGCCCCTCATTTTATGGATGAGGAAATTGAGGACCAGAATGATTAAGCATTTTGTCTAAGGCCACACTGATAGCAAGATGCAAAGCTGGGATTTGAATTACCTTCTCGTGACTCTGGGTCTATCCCACTAGTGTTCTGCTGCATTTCTGCTCTGGCCAGGGCACATCTATAGGACTGTCACTGGTTCTAAGGATCACATCTGCATGTCCTTTCCTTACAAAAGAAAAGAAGAAAGTACTTTTCAGGAAGCAACTGGATATTTAGCTTGGAAGAGAGAAGTTAGTGGGCACAGAATAACTATCTTCAAGTGTTTGAATGATTGGTATGAGAAAATGATTAGACTTCTTCTGCTCAGTCTTGGAGAGCAGAACTCAGAACAAAAGATAGAGGTAGCACAGGGTAGGTTTAGGCTTGATATAGCAAAAGCATTCCAACAAACTGCAACTATCTAAAATTTTAATATGTACCCTGAGAGGTATTCATTCCTTCTTGTGAGATAACTACTTTTTAGATATAAGTTTGAATGGACAGCTTTTGCAGTTTCTTCCAGCTTTTATTTTCTGTTATTCTTTGATTGGAAACCATAGCTTTGTGCGGAGTGTAGATGCTGTAGAAAGTGTGACATATCTCAGTAATTACTCTGGTTCTGAAGAGAGCAAGATTCCTCTCTGATTTATCTAAACCTAATTTAGACCAGGGACACACATGCCCTTCAGTATGTACTGTTGTACAGGAAGCAAGTAACTTATTTGTTAGGATCAGAATTCACTAATCCTGTTGATTAGTGAGACTCCTGTAGACTGTGATATTCAAGATCATGCCTACTGACCTTAATCTTATTTCTCTCTGCTTTTGACTTTCCTGGTTTCTACCTTATGCCAGCATCATGTCAGGAAACTGAATTGCTTTCGTTTGAAATATCTTAAATTCTGAAGATCATCTGGCAGGATAAAATACTAGACAATGAGGTTCTTTCTTGAGCTAAACTACCAATCATTCAAACTCTACTGCAAAGAATTCAACTCCACTGGGCTGGCCACATTATTTGAATGTCAAATGTACACTTGTCAAAAAAAACTATTTTATGGAGAAATCACAAAGGGCATTTGAGCTCACTTAGAAGTCAGAAAAAGCAAAACAACAACATTCTCAAAGACTCTCTTAAGAACTTCAGAATTGATTGCGTTACAGGAGTGTGCCTTTATCAGAGAAGGTGCTATGTTCTATAAGCAAAATAGAATTGAAGTAAAGATGTGCAAAATTAAGGACTCCACCCCAGAAGTTCATATGGAATATCTGTGCCTAAACTATGGCAGTGCATTCTAAGTTTATATTGGTCTGATTAGCCATAGTTGGACACACTGTAACTTGACTCTTAACATAGTTTGTTATTTTGGTCCTCTTCAAGAATTAATAACAACAAAAGACCAGACAAAGAATAAGGGACAGTTAGGTGGCACAGTGGATAGAGCACCCACCCTGAAATCAGGAGGACCTGAGTTCAAATCTGAACTCAGACACTTAATACTGCCTAGCTTTTTGATCCTGGGCAAGTCGCTTAACCCCAATTGCCTCAGCAAAATAATAATAATAATAATAATTCTGAGATAAATGCTGGATGACTGATCCAGTTTATTGTAGCAGTAGGAGCTCAAGCAAAGAACAGACTGTTATTGAATAAGGTAAGCAAGGAAGCTTCAAGGTGAAGTTCATTGTACTACTTAGCTACCTCCCTAAATGAACAAAATTACAAACAAATAAAAATCTATGACACTGAAAAAAATCGGGTAAATTCAGCTTTACTGATTATTATTATCATTATAACTCCTCAGAGGAGCTGATCATAAAAAGAGAGCTTTGTCAATAGTGTTGCCATAGAGACTAGACCAATTGTACTATAATTTATGAAGCTGACTCACTTTTAATGAATCACACTTTTTCTATGTATGAGGAACTTTAGGGATTTGAAAGTTGAAAAGTAATATATCATATTTCTCTTTATACTTCAACAAACAAATTATTTTCAAGTTATCCAGCTTGTACAAAATGGAGATTATGTAAAGATCACCTTCGATGAATTTTTTCCCATCAAATATAATTTATAAATAGGTACATTTACAAGGCAACAATTAAAAAGTCAAACAATAAAGAGCTTAATGAAGTATCACATTATGAAAATCAAAACTGATTCTCTCTTACCCTTCCTACACCCCCCATACAGATATACACACACTTTTATTTGTTCACCACGACAATGTGAAGTTGGATTAGTTTCCAAGTTGACAAAACAAGGCTAAAGAAAAGATAATTCCCTCCCAAAAAAGTGAACTATTTGTGAATAACACAGACAAAATGTGAACAGAAAGCTGTTGTCAATATTTAAAAATCTAAACTGTATTTTGAAGTTTTTCTATAAGCCAGTTTTCTAACTATTCTAGTGGCAAAGTATAATTTACATGGTTTTCATTATTCATATATATTCCTGTAGCTTTTTGTATTGGCTTTAAAGGTGGGGTTAGTTTCCTTGTGAGAAATAGTTTCCTTGTGTGTTCTGAACTCAAACTTCAAGTTGAAACTTTTCCTTTAACACTAAAGCACTAAAGATCCCTCACTTTTCAGGAATAGGTGAAAGACAAATGTGGGTATATTTGAACATAAATTTCATAAAGTGTCTACTTTTAACAATCCTAAAAGAGTTGTTAGACCCACAGAAATATTTCATAATTTGGGAATTTGCCAATAAAAGATTATACCCCATTCAAATGCTATTTGACTGTTATAAATCATTGCTGAGGGGAAAAGGAAAAATTCTCTCCCTCTCCCTTTATTCCTCCTCCTTCCCCTCTCTTCTCTCTCTCTTCTCTCTTCCCTTTTCTCTCTTCCTCTCTATCCTCTTTCTCTCTCTCTCTCTTTCCTCCCCTTCCCCCCATTTTCCATTTTGATCTCTCTCACTCTCCCCTTCTTCCCTTCCTCTCCCTTCTTACTTATCTCCATTTTCAATTGACCACAAATATAATTCGAAGATCATTATATCATCTTTGAAAGCTTTAAGCTTTGTCTTTTCACTTTTTTCTATGGGCCAGATACATTACAAGGGAAGAAAAGATATTCTGTCATATGACTAGAACGCAGAAATACTAGGGAGCGGAAGATAAAGTTGCTCTATAATAGTTTGAGATTCCCTGAAGAGTGAAGAAATCAAATGCGTGTTTCAGAGGTTTAGGCAAATCCTTTAGTGTGGTTTACAATTCCCTTTCACCATCCTCAATCCATTTCTTCTTTTCTTTCTTCCTTCTTTCCCTGAGAATTGTTCTTTCTAAAGCACGTTACCAGGATAAGCTTCAGAAGTGCATGGGCTAACTAGGGAAAGGGATTGAGACTGAACTTGTTATTTCAGCGATGTAGAAAATGTCCAGTGAGGAAATTTCCTATTCCAATGAAGACTGGAGTCTCCTCTGACATTTACAGTCTAAGAGAGTTGCCTAAAACATCAGAGGCTAAGTGACTTCCGTAGCGTCACACAGGCAATACGGATCACAAGAAAACTTTAATCCAGGTCTTCAGAGATGAGGCAGATGAACTCCAAAAGATCTAAAAGATCCTAAAGCCGTAGTAGTTTCCTTGGCACCAGGTTTTCAGTATGCCCCAAGTCAGGAAATACTTGGAAGCATAAAAGAGAGAAGCTTCTGTAAGACTCCTCCCCCAGTCCAATCGTTCCTATTCCCAAGCCCTGGGGGTGGCTCTAGCTTTTCTGACTCATCTCCTAGAGCTTTGAACAGGTCCTAACTTGGTCTTAAAAGCAGGATTTCTCCCCAGGGAGGCAAGCCAGAGGTGCGGAAGAAAGCCGCATTCGCAGTACTCACTTCCCGCAATACAGCCAACACAGGTAGGCGGAGGCAGACTGGGCTGCTTTCAGATATGCTCTGTGTCCTTCTTCCAATGGCAGAACCCTGAATGGGGCCGACTATTAAGATGGGATTGCTCGGCTTTGCCGGGGTCGCAGACTGACTGATTGGGAAAGGGTCTTGGCTCTGAAGTGCTTAGCTTCCCATTGGTCCTTCTGGTCGGGGTGGGTCCAACTAGGGATTTGTAGAACCAATCTCTCTGCGGTTTTGAACATGGCGCCTGTGTCTGTGTTTTGAAACTGGACAGGAAGTCCCTGGGCCAGAGCATGTAGGGGGCCCAAGAGTGCGAGAGGCAGCTTGTAGCTTCTGATTGCGAAGACTTGTATGGAAACCTGGCAGAAGCGGTTGGGTTTTGAGCGCTTACTAAGGATGCTCTCAGTTGGGAATGAGGATAGTATTTTTCTACTTTTCCCGGCATCTCACTGCACGCTGGGGTGCGTCTGGGAAGTCTGGCCTGCGGCTTATGAATTATGCATAGGGCTGTTGGACAGCAGCCCGTCGAGAGCACCTGATATTCCCTGAAACTGGGGCTCCTTAGTGCTCTCGGAAATCTACTGGCCTGATCTGCGAAAAATCATAAAACTGCGAAAAAGGAACAGCGGTGTCCTGCAACCCTGCCTTCTTCTCATGGTCAGTTCCGGGGGGAGTAAGAGAAAGGAGGCTTCAGAAGGACGACATGGGGGCAGAACTGAGTCGCTCCCAGTTGCTGAGTTCCAGGTGATGCTTGCCCTAGAAATAGGATATTTACCTGTGCAGAAAGAGGAGGTGAACAGACTGGAGAATCCATAACTCTTCCACTTTACAGCATTTTTGCCAGGAGGGGAGAAAATGGGTTTCATATGGGAATATTCTTACAGTTTTAAAGTTGTCAGTAACCACAGAGGGTTTTGAGATGAAGAGACCAAAGAGTAGTGGAGTCATCTAGTCCAGAACCTGGACTAGAACACAGGTTCTGATTCCCAACCTAGGGCTTTTTATAATATCAATTCTATGAGAAAGAAAGAAATTAAAGGCTTTGTGATTATGGCGATCAAGTTTGGCCCCTGAAAAGAAATGTGAAATGTACTTCTTTCGTTAGAAATTATGGACCCTTGGGTGTGGAATATTGTGAGGTCTGATAAGTCTGTTGATTTTGCTTAAACTGATTGTTGTTATTATAAGGGAGGATTTACTGCACAGGGGAGACGGAAGGAAGTACGTTTGGGAAAGTGTGATATAAAATCAAAAGGTGTCTTTTAAAAAGCACAGTGAATCCTAAATAGGACTTTATCTTTGTGTATCCTGTAGTGAAAGAGCTTGAGGCCTTTATAATATTAGTTAGGGATCAACGCTATTGGCCTATCCCAAGTCTCAGATTTGGCAGGGATTCCTAGGTCAATATCATCCAGACATAACTAGGCAACTGTAGCCAGTTTTTGTTTCAAAGTCAATTTTATCTTCCTAGAGTTAAAAAATTGAAATCTATGGAAAAATGCCACTGCATTTTAAAATCTGTGAAAAGCAGTATGGTTTTATTAAAGCCACTTCAGAAAAAAATAATGCAAAAATCTAGTTTCTTCAAGACTTAGAGACACTATGAACTTTATATTGTCATCATCATTTATTAGAAGTAAGTGCTTCAGATTTAGATTTCACTTTGGAAATTCATTTTTGTGAAGTTTGTTACTTCAAGAGCAACAAGGAAGTAATGAAAGCCTAATACTCACTTAAGACATGGAGTTACAAGAGGAAATTGGAATAAATGTTTAACTAAATTTTATTGCCTAATTTAGTAATGAATCCTGTTGTTGAGTATGAACTAAGACTAAAGATTATTCCAGCAAAATTTTGGGTGGTATCAGGTTGAATAAATAAGTTAGATAAGATAGCATAAAGTAATGTTTGGATTAGGTTGCTGTCTTTTGAATGAAGCAATAGTGTTTCTGTCATATATATGATTCATCTCAACTAACTTATATTATTTCTAGTCACTAGTAAATAATTTTGAAAATGGACAAATATGCATATGAATGAATATTTCACTCCCAGATGAAAAGCATTCTTTTATTAAGATAGCATCATATTACAGAACTTGAAATGGCACATTGGTAAATGCCTATCTAGTTCATTTTTATTTCAAAGCAAACTTTGACTAGTTTGACAAATTTTATTATAAATGTACCTGGAGGCAAATACTCTTTTTAGGGAGTTTAGATTTTGGAAAGATACCCAGAGAATGCAAAGCCCAGTTTTCTTCTCAAGGTTTAAATCTATTTAAATTCCTCTTTTCCTAAAGAAAAGAAAAACAAATGAAGAGAATATGCCTGAAAAAAAATTAAAAAGTTTTTATTAAGTAGGGAAGTAAAATTTGTGCATGGGGAATGCCAATGTACACTGACAGTCCACCAAGAAAGTAATGGATGGGAGAGTTGTGTATCTTTTGAAAAAAAGGAAGGTAAGGCAATTTGAGGGGGAAGGTAGCCTTAGAAAGGAATGAGTCATTGATGCTCATCCCCAAGAGGAAGAGTAGTGAATTCCAGTTGTAAGACTGTGGCCCCTTGATACACATATCAGATAAATAGTTCATAATTGAAGGCCTGATCAGGAATTGTCACTAAAAGCAGGATAATTTGGAGAGCCCCATAATCAAAGTTAGGTAGATCTCTGGATATAAGGGTATTTACTATAGGTGCATAAATCACCAAATATTTAAGGTCTGTTTCACAGCTGGTATGTGCTAAATTGACTTTAGAGCTGCTAATTTTCTGTATATACAGCTGGGTTTACTCTTGGTCACCACAAAGGATTATTGGTATGTCAAGCCAAGACAGCCACTCCTTATACAGTTTTTCTAGTTACTTGGATATTATTGAGGGTAGAGGGCAAAACAAATCAAGATTTCCATTTTTGCATTAATTTCTAGCCCATTCTTATTATGAGAATACAGTCATAGAAATGAATGAAAGAAATCTCTTTTTACTGCATAATCTGCACCCTGCTCCTATCAAGGTATAGGACTGTATCATATTTCCTAAGGTTATAAACTAGAGTTAGGTTTGGAATTGTCAGTTGACTGGAATCAGCCTCCAACCTCTAGGTGACTAGAGCAAAACAAAGCAGGCTAAAGATAGGAGAGCAAGAATCAAATGGAAGTTTAATTTCAGTCAGGAAAATGGCTTGCAAACAAGGAGCACATGCCAGAGCCCCTGCTCTAAAGAACAGGATCCAAGGTATGTGGAGATTTTAAAACTTATACCTATCACTGAGCAGTGAGCTGTATCCTGACAATAAGGACTAACAGTGACAATATGACAAGTTTGATTCATAGCACAGGTTCATGACCAGAAACAATTCCTGGATTTTATTATGACTAAGATCATCCAGAGGATGAGTGCAAAGGATTGTTACTACACTAACTCAGGGCACAGCTTGTTTTGTTTCTTGGGCCTTAGCTCTGGAAAATAGAATGTCTCTTAAAATCTTGACAGAATCAAAAAAAGAAAGAAAAGATCATTACTCTGAAAAATTGTGAGATAAAGTTACCTTTAATCCTACTAAAGTGTTATTACTACATGATATTATTACCAACAACTTAATCCATTTAATAAAGCTTTACCAATCACTCAGATAAATTAAGAGTCCAGAATTTTTTTTTTTTTGTATTCCTGACAGAGACCAGGGAATAGTGGTTATGTTGTTTTATTTTAAGGGCAAGGAAAGAACAGAAAATACCAGAATTGATTTAAATGTAATATATTTAAATCCCTACTCAGACTTAATTGTTTTCCCCTTGAAAGTATTTATTTGTTGATAAATTTATAGTCTTTATGAGAATGACATTTTAATTTTAGAGATGTGTGCTATATATTTTAAGCTATTTAATTTTTAAATCAATGTCATAGACATATCAGAAAATTAAAAAATGAATTGGTTGTTTTACTTGCCAAAATGAATTGATGAAATATTTAAAGTCTTTGGTTGGCTACCATTTAGGCTTAATAAAGGAAACAATCCAATAAAACACAAAATCTTATCTGTACCTTCAATTCAGAAAAAAAAAGTCCTGAGTATTAGTGTTAAAATCTCAAGGGATCTGTGATACTATCTTTCAATAATTAGCTGTTTGAAATGTGGATTTTTTATTTTGTATTGATTTTGGTAGGTTTAGAAATACTTTAACTTATATGGGACTCTTAAGAATCAATATATTTCGCAGTAGTGATCAACTTATTTTTAAGTTAGATGATTTTCTGATTCATATTTCAGAACCTATTAACAGGGTTTCAGTAAATAATGCCTAATGCTCCAATTATCTTCCTCAGTAAATGTATAGTTATCAATTATTATGCCATATCTTACCTATCATAGGGAACAGTTGGCTAGGCAATTAGGCAATCTTCAGTAATTTTGTCTAGGAGAGTCTTCCGTGATTATTGGTAACTGATTGAATCTGATTTTACCTTTTTATATTTGCTTAGAATTGTAGCATTCAAAAGCTGGAGAGTACATTAGACATTCATTGTGTAAGAGAAGTTGGGATTTGCCTAAATTAGAGAAATAGCAATTGTTGGCAGAAATGGGTCTGGACACCAACCAGTTCCAATTTTTTGTACTTCAGTGACTTTACTTTTGAGTAACTTTGAGAATCACTAATGTAACAACAACAACAACAACAACAACAACAACAAATACAATTCTGGGATAGTCTCCTCATATGGAAATTATTTTTGACACTTTAGTAACTACATCTTTTTGTATTTATTTCTAAAAGGGATTGTCCTGGTATAGAAAGGTACTTTACACAAATAAGCATTTCAAAATCCTCTGAGTTCTGAGAGACCAAAGAGAAGAAAGAATATTTTGACTCAAAATGTTATCTAAGGAGCAGCTGATAACAGCCTGTCTTCTCTTCTATTTTCTAATGTAATTATTTTTATCATCATATTATAGCCTTTCCAGTTGCTATATAAATGCTTGAGGGAATGTATTGCTTATCACTTGATCTTTGTATTTTTAGTACTTAGCATAGTGCCTGTGATTAATAAATGTTTTGTAACTTGAGAAACAACATACAAACTTCCAAGATGAAATGAAAACCAATTTGTAAATATCCCTTGACTAACAATATCAAATCTGTCTCCCTGCATTAGCCTCTCAACCTTGTTGCTAGCCCAGGAGAGGCATAGGTACCACAATGCACCATAAGAAAACATATACAAGGAAAGCCATTCCAGCAGAAAAGATCCTCAGGGCTCTTCTTAGCTGTTGCTTAACTGCACCAGAACTCAG
Organism: Antechinus flavipes; assembly: GCF_016432865.1. NCBI lineage: Eukaryota > Metazoa > Chordata > Mammalia > Dasyuromorphia > Dasyuridae > Antechinus > Antechinus flavipes. The sequence goes on from NC_067398.1 coordinate 430,736,434, forward strand.
CTACTCTGTTTTTCTTACCCTGGTTATACTGTCACACTTCTGTATCCATATTTGTCCTTTGAAAGTTATTGTTATGGGGAACAACTACTATACAAAGTCCTTTTATGCCTCTGCTGTCAGAAGTCAAAAACTGGCCTCTATTGGGTGGGTCACTGATCTGACCCCAATGTCTTACAGGATGATGCATACTTCAAAGGTGCTTATAATTCCTCTTCAAATATTTAGAATTATCTGAGGAAAGAATGAATAAGGTTGGAGAGGAATCCTATTGGCTAAAACATTACTAGACCAGTTAAGTGGGGGACAAAAATCATTATTGTATTTCCCTTAGCTCTTAGAGCTTGATTGATTTCACATGCTGGCCTTTGAGAGCCAAAATATGAGTCAAAAATATCTCTTTCTTACTCACCACAATTTGTGTTTCTCACTGAGACTTAGGCTAAATCAACTGTGTGGTTGAGAGAAGTGATATTTGTTCCAGTAGATTAAAAAGAACTTTGGAGAATCAAGATGGTGTTCAGTAGGGCTATTTAGCTTTTCCTATAGTCTTCAAAGTGGAGGAGGGAGGGAGGAGTAATTAGTAAGTGCATTTCACTTTAATTTTTTAAAAATCAAATGAAACTTTCAAGATTTATCCAATTTTTACCTATAATTTTTCCTGTTGTTATGAGTAAAGATGGCATCTCAGACTAAAAATTAGCTTATAATAGATTAGTAAACCTACTTGCCCTGAATCCAACCAATCAAACCCTATATCTGTGTTTTCTTCATTTCTGCATAATGATAATTGATATTAATCATGTTCCTGAAGCACCTTCTGAATCATCAGGGAGAAACTGAATCAATTATGTCCAATAATTTTAAATTTTTGTTTATAGTATGCTTTTGAAAATTTTTAATCCAAGTACTTTTCTCTCTCTCTCTCTCTCTCTCTCTCTCTCTCTCTCTCTCTCTCTCTCTCTCTCTCTCTCTCTCTCTCTCTCTCTCTCTCTCTCTTCTCTCTCTCTCTCTCTCTCTCTCTCTCTCTCTTCCTTCCTTTTTTTTTTTCCCCTTCCTTTTTTTGGCAAGGCGATTGGGGTTAAGCGACTTGTCCAGACTCACACAGCTAATAAGTATCCGAGTGTTAGATTCAAAATGTCAAGTGCCTGAAGCTAAATTTGAACTCAGGTCCTCCTGACTCCAGAACTGGTACTCTATCCATTATGCCTAGCTGCCCCTCTTTGTTTTGTTTTGTATTTTTTTTTAATTTTACATTGAAATGCAAAATGAGAAAAGAAATTTTTAAAAAGAGCAACTATTGCTATGTTCACAACAGACATAAAAGAGGATTCATTAATAGTAATAATTTCTATTTCAAGAAAACTTATACAATAAATACTACACATTGTTTTCAAACTGCCCAGTTTTTCTTTGTTTCGTTGTTGGTTTTCTTTTGTTCTTTGCTTTGTACTTTTTACTTTACTTTTTCTTCTCCCTCCCCCATATCTTAAAGAAGGTTACAATCATGTATATACATATAAATATATGATATATATACACATAGATATCTATAAATACAGGCATGTATACACAGATATGTAAGACAATATTGTCTTTCCTCCTGTTATCAGTTTTTTTGAACATAGTGTCTTCTTTCATAAGTCCACGTCTTTCCATATATATTTTTTTTTGAATCAATCAGCTTACCATTTCCTATACCACTGAATTCAAATGAGTTGGTTGCTCAGAGTTGTTCTTAAAACAATACTACTATGCTTATATCCAGTGTTCTCTTGGTTTTGCTCATTTTACTCTTCATTAATCTGTGGAGGTTTCTCTATGCTTTTCTAAAATCATTGAGCTCATTTCTAATAGCAAGTCAATATTCCATCATGAACATATGCCACAATTTGTTTAGCTATTCCTCAAGTGATAGACATCCCTGCAATTTCTAGTTCTTTACTACCACAAAGAAAGATGCTATAAATATTTAAGAATGTGTAGGTTCTTCTCCATTTTCCCTCTTAGGAGACAGACCTAATAGAGATATGGCCCAGTCAGAGTTACAACTTTTTGAGCATAATTCCAAATCTCTCCCCAAATTGATTTGATCAGCTCACAGATCCACCAACAATGAGTTAAGGTTTCAATTTTTCCACATCCCCTCTAACATTTGTTACTTTATCCTTCTATCATTTTAACGAGTCTAATAAATGTAATATGCTACCTCACAGTTGTTTTAATTTGCATTTCTCTAATCAAAAATTATTTAAAGTATTTTTCATGACTATAAATTGTTTTGATTTCTTCATCAGAGAATTGCCTATTCTTATCCTTTAATAATCCATTTTTTAAACATATAGTGATGGAAAGCATCACTTCCTACTGTAGATTAAAAAATAATTTAATCTGTAAGATATTTTGGTATTGTTATGACTTTAATAAGAAAAGAAATTTAAGGCTCAGAATTGACTCTTGAGTTTTAATCAATATTTGAGCAGATACTAGAATTGATAGGTAAGAGAAGTTTCATTGAGAAAGTGTTTTTAACATCTTTTGAATGACAGGATTGGTGGACTGAAGCAATAACCTATATTTATAAATGTGTCTTAATGATTACAAAATGGAGACATACAAGTGTCCCGTTTCCACATTTTAAACAAGTTATTCCTTTGTTTATTGTTTTTTTCCATCATGAACTCATTTATTTTGTCCTTTCTTCTTCAGGGTAATCTATGGTCCCTGCCAACTTCTCAAATGTGCTGACAGTGTGTTTGTACTGTTCTTTCTGAAGCAATGGATCATTCGATAACTATTTGCCAAGTGGCCTACTAAAACCCTAAGCTTTGTGTAGAGCTCATCGTGTGTCACAAAGAACCCTATTATCCTTTGGAAGATTTTTCATGTAGCTATGCAGTTTTCTTCTATTGCAAAATTCCGGGAATTTCACTATGTGATAGGACACAAATATACAAAGCCCTGCGTGTCATTACATAATACTTCTTACAAAAACACAGCTTGTAGAGCTCACAGGGAAAAGGGAGGAGGAGAAAATTAATTACAGATCAAAGGAAACAAACAGAACTCTTACCAGAATTCATATTTGAAAAACTAATTCCTGCCAATGACCAACCCTTTCTCAAAGATGGATAGAATTACTTGCTGTCCACAGTTTGCACTTTAAAAGCCTCATAAATTATTTCCTGCAGCACTCTGGACATCATAGATGTCCAGCAGGTGGCATCTGTAATCTCTCCTTTGTAGCTCTCCTCGCCTGGAGAATGGATTGTTTGTTAGGAAGAATTGGAGAATCCCAGGCTTTCAAAAGACACTAGAGGCCAAATAAGATCTCTCTTTGAATATCACTATCATCCAAGCCCCTACTAGTCAAGAGCCCAGAGATTTTAAATTTCATGAACTCTGGCTTGTGGCTCAGCTGTGTTTTGTCTCATTCTGCTATGATAGTATATGGAGAAATCTAGGCTCAACCCTGCTTTGGAGTGATATTTACCAAAGGAATTACACTCCCCAAGCTTCAGTAACTTGATCTGTAAAGTGAAACTAATGACACTAACAATTATCATTAGTGTGTTGTAAGGATAAATAAGATTATATAACTTGTTTTTGAAATTATAGGGCACTGTCTAAATATAAGGTTTTATATTGTTATTAAATATAATTGGTTGGATTGCTATGGTGGAAAGAAAGTGGTATTTGGACCATCTGACTCCTGTGAAAGGCCTGTTTTCTGTTGTCCTTCTTCCTCCCTCCAAGTAATAGGGGGAGAGCTATGAGTTAGAAGAGAGAGAAAAAAAATAAAATCCAAAAGTAAAAATTAAGAAAAAAGAATTGGTTGGGATTAGAAAAATGGTGGTGATAGCAACAACAACAATAATAATAACTAGTATATACATTGCAAAGTTTGCAAAACACTTGACAAATACATGTAATCTTTCCAACAACACTGGAAAATTATTATTATATGTATCTTATAGATAAAGTTTCCAGGTCCAGTGTTCTCTCCACTCTGTTACCTACTTGTCAAGGGGGGACAATACTGTTTAACCAGAAACAGACTCTGGCAGTCGACTATCAAAGAGCCAGTAATTAAGTCAAAAGATTCAGCCATTCTGGGAAGCCATGTTCACCATTCACCTCAATACTGTAGCTCTCTGGATCCTAAATTGAGGAAAGCATTGGCCCTTTCAAAGGACTATGGTACCATTTCAACCTTTATTCTGACTTGTCTGAAAGTGACTGAGTTCACCGAACTTCTCTCATCTGAGGGCTGTTGATCTTCATTCATGCTACCATTTTTCCACTTGCTGCTCACCTACGCCTTATCATTCTTTTCAGAAACTTACCTTTCTAAAACAGAGGTGGGGAACATCCAGATGGGGGGCCACATAAAGCCCACAAAATCATTTGCCCAAGGCAACCACAGATGACAATGAGCTGAAAGCTAGCTACAACTTCCCACTGCTTGAATTCTATAAGTTGATAACTTTGTATGGCCAGCAAATGATGTTATAAATATCCAAATATCCCTTGACAGAAAAAAAGGTTCTCCATCCCATTTCTACAAGATTAAATCAACTCTGAAACTCACTCTGCTTCAGTATCCTCTTCCCTTTGATCCCCTCCCTGCCTCTGGCTGAAGTTTGAAGCAGTTAGGTGGTACAGTGAACAGAATGCTGGCTCTGGTGTCAAAAAGACTTGAGTTCAAATGTGATTTTAGATACTAACTGTGATCCTGAGCAAAATCACTTTACCTCAGTTTCCTCAATTGTAAACTGGGGATTATAATAGCTCATAGCTGTTAGGGTAGTTGTGAGGATGAAATGAGAAAATATTTGCAAAGCTTTTAGCACATTGTCTGGCACATAGTAAATGCTATATAAATGCTTATTCCTTACTGTTCCTTAATTTTATGTTGGAAAGGATGGATTTTTCAAGATAATTTCAGGTGCACATTGGAGAGTGCCTCTCTTTCCAGCTCCTATATTTAAGAAGGGCTCAGAATTTCTCATTTTACTGCAGGAGTTCATCTCACTCCTTTGCCAGATATCATCCCTTCCCTCTATCTCTAGCCTATAGTATAAAATAAATATTTATTGACTGACCCTCTATTTGTGTTAGCCTAATTCCATCTTGGCCTTGATTCTACCATCTCTCTCTAGTTAGTGATCCTATTTTCCCCACTTTGGTTCTATAAACTGGTTGCATGATTTTTACCTCACTTCCCAGTTTACAACTTTGCTCCATTTCAGCCCTCCTTGGTTAGTTGGGGAAAACCAAAGAAAAAAATGGATAATATTACTATCTTTTTGATCTATAGATTTTCATCTCTGGTTTCCCTTCAGCTGTTCTGCTGGGCCCTGTGAAAAGTAGGTTCACATGGGCTTTGCATCATCTTTATAGAGGTGAGGGTTGAAGCCTTGAAGATAGTTGATGTTGTTGAGAGATAAAGAGCATGAAATAGACTTTTAAAATATAGATAAGAGAGGGAATGATTGACAGAGGAAACCCTTAGAGGAAATTGGAAAGGATGAATGAAGATCATAGTTGGAATGATTAATTTAAGTTGAACTGTAATATTAGTGTCACCAGGACAGGTGTGAATATATACATAAAAGGTCTTTGAAAATCATGTCAGGAAAAGTGAGCCAGATGCTAAAGTTACCTAGCAGGTGCTAGAAAAATAACCTAGTGGCCTACAAATAAGAGTGGGAGGGAAAGAGAGGTCCAAGTGGATATCACAACATCACTTGACTCAAAAGCTGCAGTGGAGACCAACTTCTAATCCCTGAAAAATCAGATTTTAGTTTAGCAAGAAAGTGTGAAAAGGGTGTTTCAGAGTCATATAATCACTGATTTAGATTTACATAGATCTGAAGTCATCTGGTCTAACCCTCTTATTTTGTAAATGAAGGAACAATGCCCAGAAAAGTTACATCACTTTCCCAAGAAGACATAGATAGGATGTGAACTTGAATGACTCTGACTCCAAAGCCAGTTCCTTTCACACTGAACAGACATGTAGGGAAATGTGTATAAAAATCAAGAAAACAGCAAACTGGGGAGAGTAGAGTTGGTGCAAATAGGTGTAAGGGTACAGAAGGGGAAATAGAAGCATATAATTGCTGTCTATAGCAAAACACTGTGAAAGGTTGTAGGGGGGAGAAGGAGGGTTAGAGTGCAGGGGGAAAATGATTCAATTCCTTACCAATTGAGCATAGTTTCTGGAATAGCAAGAACTAATTGGACCAAAAATTCTAATTGGATTGTTTGTAGGACACAGTGTTTGCATGGTAGTTAACTATCTTCAAAGAAACTGATTCATAGGTAATATCTGTGGCTATCTAATGGTGATTGTGGAGGCCCATGAGGACAGGAAGGGATGGAGATGATTTGGGTGCTCCATTTCTGGAAGTGCTTAAAAGTGGGTGCCTGGGAAGAAGTCAAGAAAGACAAACTGACTAACGATATATCCAGGTAATTTCAAGCCCTCTGTTTGGGATTATATAGAAACGTTAAGACATCCCAGAATTTAAGAGCTGGACCTAAGTGGTCATTTAGTTCAACTTATATATGAAAAGCATTTCCACTTTAACCTACTCAGCAGTGTTCATGAAACAGTGTTCATCTAGCTTGTACATGAATATCTACCAGAAGGGAGAACCCACCACCTCTCAAGGCAGCCCATTCTATCTCTGGACAATTCTTAATTGTTAGTTTTTCCTGATCTCAAGCCTAAATTGACATTTTTGAGATCCCTAATATTAATCCCGGTCTTCCCTTGAGGGCCAAAATCTAATCCCTCTTCCATGTGACAGCCCCTTCAAATACTTGAAGAATTCTTCTGAGACCCTCTGGATTTTCTCTTCTATAGATTACATGTCTCCTGTTTTTACAGTCTCTCCTCATATAACATGACATATGTGCCTTGATTAGCTGATTGTCTCATTTTGTTTATTCTCCAGTTTATCAATGTTCTTTTTCAACCTTGGTGTGCAGAATGGACCCCTCCAGAGGAGGTCTGACAAAGGCTGATTTATAGGCAGTCTCAAATATAGAGGGACTATATCATCTCCCTATTTCTGAAAGCTTTTGAGGGTAAAGTGTTTTAATTTGTGAAATGCTTTAATAAACATTAAAGTACTTTTTAAATGCACTTCATTATTTTTATTGAAGAGGTTCTATTGGAGATGATATAGATTCAAAATGGAGTAGATCAGTATATAAAGAGAAATTCCTTATTTTTATTTAACATGTTTCTTTGTCTTCTTATTCTAGGCGTGACATGATGGATTCTCTCTATGAAGCAACCAACACCTTTACCTTGAATGTTTTTAAGGAAATCAGTGAAGAAGATAACTCACAGAATGTGTTTTATTCTCCTCTGAGCCTCTACTGTACCCTGGCTATGGTCTTAGATGGGGCCAAGGGAAATACTGCTGCACAGATACAACAGGTACTTAGGACATAGAGAAAAAATAAATAAACAAATAAACTCCAAACAACCAAACCAAATCTTATGGAACTTTTTTATAGGACCCTGAAGCCCCACATTAGAGGAGCTGATCATAAAAAGAGAGCTTCGTCAATACTGCAGCCATAGAGAGTGAGGGCAATGAAGTGGTGGGTGATGCAACTAATCTGTGGTATGCACAGTGGATATTCTCTGTAGATATGTCCCTGAGATTACCAATGCAGAATAATCTTACCTTCTTACCTTGCTATGAGGAATAACAAAAAGTTGAATTTTTTTTTCTTTTGGGGTGGAGTTTAGAGGAGTGGCGGGGAAGTTGAGAAATGTTGTAATGTCTAATGTGTTTGAAAAGGTAGATTAGAAACAGGTTTTGAAGGGCTTTAAATGTTGAACAGAAAAGATCTGTGTTTCTTCCTGAAGGCTGCAGAGTGCTGTTGAAGATTATAGAATAGGTTAATAATATCCTCAAATCTTGTTTTTAAATACTTCAGTCACTGTAGAACTTTCAGTTCATTTTTCGTTGATCATTTGTTTTTAAAGGAGACAGTTCTGAAGTTGTAATTTTTTCTTCCTAAACAGGTTCTTTCTTTAAACAAAGATACCGATATCCACCAAAGTTTCCAGTCTTTTCTTGCAGAAGCTAAGAAATCTGATGGTCCGTGCCTGCTAAGGATTGCCAACCGGCTCTTTGGAGAAAAGACTTATGATTTTATCTCAGTAAGGCTTTCTTATCTATCATTTATTTTCTTAAGGAAATAAATGACATTTTCAAGTTAAAGAAAGATAACAGGAGTATTTTATCTCATTAAAAATTGAGTTTAAACTCATTGAAAAAAGTTAGTCACCCCAGTCCCCTAGAACACAATGTTATTTTCCATAATTTTAAAGAATTAATGGCATGAAGATAACTGTATAAATAATGTATACATATTTTGGATTTAACATGTATTTTAGCATATTTAACATGTATTGGACTACTTGCCATCTAGGAGAGGAAGTGGGGGAAAGAGGGGATAATTTGAAACAGAAGGCTTTGCAAGAGTCAATGTTGAAAAATTATCCATGCACATGCTTTATAAATAAAAAGCTTTAATTAAAAAAAAAAGAATTAATGGCATGGCTTAGTGGATATGGCACTCCAGAATTCAAATCTTACCTCTGCTATTTGCTTTCTGGACAAATCATCTCAAAGGACTTCAGTTTTCACCTCTGTAAAAACAGAATTGTTGGACTAGATGCCTTCTAAAAAGTCCTCTGGTTTTAAATCTGTGGTGCTATAGAAAAAAATAGAAAAAAAATTAATCATCTCATTCTGACTATTGACTTTCAAACAACAATTTGTTGATTTATTAGAAAATATCGCCACATCATTAATTTTTCTTTGGGCTTCCTGGCCATCATTATTGCTTTTTAAGTGATCTTTTGGAGCTAATAAAACATAAAGGAAGAACACAAATATTTGAGATCAATTTTTGATACTCTAATATTATTGTGACTGTTATAAAGAAGAGTTCCAAAATTTCCAGCTAGTGCATTTATGACATTTAGTTTGGGATGTTAACATTTAATTATATTGTTTATCCTGTTGTTTAGTCTTTTAAGGAATCCTGTCAGAAATTCTACCATTCAAATATGGGAGAACTTGACTTTGCTAAAGCCCCAGAGGAAGCAAGAGAGCATATAAATAAGTGGGTAGAAGAAAAGACAGAAGGTAAGAAACCATGGTATTTCTTTTTAGAGATAATGGTATTTGAGAGATAATGGCTAATTATTTTGATACATTTTTTTTTTTTTGCAAAGTATAAAAAAGGACTGATTTTTTAAACAGTAAAAACATGCAAAAATCTGATACTAAATATTAAATTTTCTTTGTCTTTCCTTTGATTTTCAATGTCCTCAGTATCTTCTGAATGTAGTAATCAGCCTGAAGAATGAATCATTCCCTGTGACAATATATTTCTCCTTTAGTTGAATAACTCAAATAAACATTCCTATCTTAGGAATCTAAGCTTCTTATTTAATGATGCTTGCTTATAGTTTCCCATCCACTCCAATAATGTTATTATATCCTCATTCAAGCCCATGTAGAATATTATTTTCATTTCTTTCTTTGTCTTTTAAATATCTGCCTTTATATGCATTTATAAATACTATACCTTTTTTATTCTGATGACCATATTCAAATTGACTCATTTTCACCTACCTCTATTGCAAGTAAAGTGTTTTATAAATAGGATTCTATATTGTATATTTTGTGGAACCTCAAAGAATTGTTTTTGTAATAATAAGATATTTCTTTCAACATATAATATAGTAGAAAGAAGATTGGGAACTTCTAGCAAGAAAATGGCAGAGTAGAGAAAGCCCTCAGCTTGGCCCTCCTAATATTTCCTCTAAGCAATTTTTTTTAAATAATACTCAAATCAATCTGTGAAGTGGCAGAACCAACAAAAGATAGGAGTGGGATATTCTTCCAGCAAAGGATAATTTATGAGTTTAGAAAGAGAGATTGTGACATGGGATAAGAAGCTGACTCAGAGCCCAGAGCTTAATGATAGAAATAGCTGGTAGTGGTGGTGACAGAAGCATTAGCAGCTTCAGGAGCTCTCAAGTCAGAAATGCTTCCAAACCCCCAAAGCTTGCTCTGAAAACAGCAGGACAAAAAAGCTTGAAGCTTGAAACAGTGCCTCATTCCATCATACTGGAAACAGATCCCAGTTTAAACATAAAATTTAAAAATCAGGAACTAGGGTGGAAAATAAGTAAAAAAAATTATAAAGAAATTGATCATAAAAGGCTACTGTGGTGACAAAGAAAATAAGGACATAAATTCAGAAGACAATGAAATTAAAACAATTATGAGTAAAGTTTTCAAGAAAATTGCATATTTGCATCCCAACAAAATTCCTGGAAGAACTAAAGAGTGGTTCTTAAAACCAAATAAGAGTGATAGAAGGGGGATAGGTAAAGAAATGGAAGTGGGAAAATATGAAAAGACAAAGTTGTAAGGTAAGGTACCAAAATTTTCTGACCAATTTCCCTAATGTATATTGATGCAAAAATTATAAGTAAAACAGTGACAAGTAGATGGGATTATACCAGGACTGCAGGACTGCTTCAATATTAGGAAAACTATGTAATTGATCACATCAATAACAAAACCAACAAAAATCATATGATTATCTCAATAGATGCAGAAAAGGTTTTTGAAAAATATATAATGTTCATTCCTACTAATACCAGAAAGCATAGAGATTCATGATCCCTTTTTAAAAATGACAAATAATATCTACCTAAAACCAAGAGCATCAATTATAATAGGATAAACTTAATACCTTTCCCATATCATTGGAGTAAAGCAAGGGCAGATGATATGATGTATAACTTAGAGAATCTTAGAAAATCAGCTAAAAAACATCTTTAGCAAAATTATAGGATTAAAAAAAATCCCAAGTACTTCAGCACCATTAATTCTTTTAACAAAACCCATCTGAAGGAGATTGAAAGAGAAATTCCATTTAAAATAATTGCAGGCAAAATAAAATACTTGGGAGTCTGTCTGTCAAGCTAAACCAAGAAACTATATGAATAGAGTTACAAAACACTCCACTCAAAGGCAGTTCTAAATAATTGGAGAAATATTAATTATTCATTGTTAGGCTAAATCAATATAATAAAAATAAAACTTCTGTCCCCAGTTAATTTACTAATTTTGTGTCATATCAAACAAACTACCAAAGATTTACTTTATAGAGCTAAAAAAGGAACAAATTCATATGGATAAACAAAAGATCAAGAATATTAACATTATGTGAAGGAAGGTCAGAAATGTTAAGATTACATGAAGGAGGGAGATCTAGTAGTACCAAACTATAAAGCAATGATCATGAAAACATTCTGGTACTGGGGTAAGAATTCACCACTTCCTCCTGAAAAGGAGTTTGAAGGAAATTAGGTATAGACTATACTATATATAGGTATAGACTCATTGTCTCAAAATAAGTCTCAAGACAAATGATTTAGACCTTAAGGGTGATACCATAAGCAAATTAGAAGAACATGGGAAAATACCTGCCAAATATATGCATAAGAGGAAAATTGATTACCCAACAAGAGATGAAAAATATTATGGCAAGTAAAATGGATGACTTTGAGTCTATAAAATTAAAAGCTTTTGCACAAAAAAACAAAACATCAAACACCTAACGTAGTAAAGAATTAGAAAATTGATGGATTACTCATTAATTGGGGAATGGTTGAGCAAGTTGTAGTATATGATTGTGATGGAATACTCTTGTCTGTCATTAAAGATTAGCAAGATGATTTCAGAAAAAAACATAGAAAAACTTATTTGAACTCTTAACCAGGTAAAGTTACCAGAAGTAGAGAACTTTATATACAATAACAGCAATATGTAATAGTGATCAATTCCAAAAGACTTAGGTACTCTGATCAAAACAGTGATCCAAGACATTTCCAAACAGCCCATGATGAAAAATGCTATCCACCTGTAGAGGTGGATAGGAACTTAGGAGCTTTTAATTCTGATAGGTGCATCACTTTAAAAAGTTAATTTATTTTTCTTATTTTTTGTTTGTGTTTTCTTTTTCCATGGCTAATATGGAAATATGTTTTGTATTATTCCCCCATGTATAAGCAATATCAAGTGGCTTTTCTTTTCAAGGAGGGGCCAGGTGGAAAAGGATGAGGGGGAGATTATTTGGAATTCATTTAAAAAAATGAATATAAAATTTTATTTGCAGGTAATTGTGAAGTATTTAATGAAATAAAACACATCAAAAAAAAAAAAAAAAGAAAGAAAGAAAAGTCTTGGAAGGGCAGCAAGGTAGCAACAGATATAGCAGCTCTGGAGTCAGGAGGATCTTAGTTCAAATTCTTCCTCAGACACTTTGACACTCATTAGCTGGGTAATCTTGAATAAGAAACTTAATTCTGATAGCCTGACTACAAAGAAAGAAAGAAAAGAGAAGTCTTGAGTTAGAAAACCCAAATCCAAGATAGTTCTGTGACTTTGAACAAGTCTCACTTTTCTAAGCCTTAGATTCTCTATTTAAGCTTTGGGGTTTATCATAATATATAAAAATCCTTATAGGGGTTTGGGGAATGTACATGAGATCCTAGATATTAACATTTTTTGGAGCTGTAAATAGAATTTTTCTTTAAGAAATGCAGTGAAAAGAAGTTTGCTGTATAGTTGGAAATGGTTCTTCCTTGCAAATTGATCATGGTATTCAGAGGCATTTTTGTTATTACACCAAAATGCAGAAAAAAAATTCATTATATATTTTTTCTTGATAAGATTTTTTTCTTTTTCATTATTTAAATCTATTTTTCCAAATATTTTTCCAAAAAGCTTTTTATTTACAAAGCATATGCATGGGTAATTTTTCCAACATTGACCCTTGCAAAACCTTTTGTTCCATATTTTCCCGTCCCCCCAACCCCTCTCCCCTAGCTGGCAGGTAGTCCAATACATGTTAAATATTTTGAAATACATGTTAGATCCAATATATGTAAACATATTTATATAGTTATCTTGTTGCACAAGAAAAACCAGATCAAGAAGGAAAAAAAAGAAAAACTGAGAAAGAAAAACATAATGCAAGCAAATAACAGAGAGAGTGAGAATGCTATGTTTTGTTCCACACTTAGTTCCCACAGTCCTCTCTCTGGCTCTTTTCATCACTGAACAAGTGGAACTGGTTTGAATCATCTCATTGTTGAAAAGATCCATGTCCACTTGATAACATTTAATGGACATTTTTTTGCAGATTGTATCACAGCTAGACAGTGCTATGTGAAGATAAATGACTATATTTGATTAGTTTGTAAAGATTGAAAGACTGCTTAATGTATTTTCTGAAATAAAATCACATGATGAAGATGAGGAGGAACAGAAAAGGGAGGCTAACTGGAACTATTTGTGGTTTGTAAAATGCTTTATATATGTTATCTCATTTCCTTTAGCTACAATTATGTTAATCTATACTTAATTTAATTTCTAATTTTCTATTATAGGTAAGATTGTGGATCTGCTGTCTAATGATTCCATTAATCCATCTACCTCTCTGGTACTTGTGAATGCCATCTACTTCAAAGGAAAATGGGAAAAACAATTTGCCAAATGCAACACAACAGAAACTATGTTCAAAATCAGCAAAGTAAGTAGCAATATTTCACTGTCCCGGGATCTCATGGACAACTGGGACAATGAGAAAGAATCATTATATTTCCTTTGTTTCTTTAAATGTGTATGATGGGATAACAATACACAGCTAAATTCTTCCTTTGCTTTACTTAACCCTCCACCTTGTCTTTTTCTCCTGGGAAGGTTTTCTTTCAATTTTTTCTCTATGTATTTTGATTTAATAAAGAATTCCATCTTAGACAACTCAAGTTTTCCTGCATTTCACCTGTTACCTCAGCCAGTTTCCTCACCTCCTGACCTTAGGATTTCTCTTATTAAGCTTCTGGTAGACAACTTTTCACTCTTTCTGTATGTTTATTGTCATATTCATTTTGCCAAGGTAAATCACAGAAAAAGGGAGGCATGCTTTTAGTGCTTTTGAGTTTGATAATAACTTTTTTCCCCCTGGTCCTTGAGAATATATGGGGGAAATTATTTCTAAGCAAAGCAAACCCAAGAGAAATGCAAAGACTCTCTGTGGAGAAAGTTGTCATTTTCCTCAGCTAGGAAGTTTCTGTCTGATCTCCCATTGTCCAGGTTATTCTTTCTTCAGGAGCCTTTTGCCAGATTCCTGAAAAAAAAATGACATATTCTTCTTCAGTTTTTTAGGTTAAACTTAACATAGCTTATCTGTGCCTAAGAAGTCTGCTTTCTTTTCTGACAGACTTTGAATTTAACTCATTTCCTTTTCTTTAATTAACTATTCTCCCTGTAATTGGGTTGTCCCTCATACTCTTTTCTGTATATTCTGATATAATAAAGAATTACATCATTGTGCTCAGAGGCTAGAAAAGTATTTAACCTTCTTATTTTATAAGAGAGGCCATAAAGGCAAAAGGACTTAGAGGAAAGAGATCGATGTAAGTTAAGATCAGATTATAAAAGTGTAACAAAGGGTAGACTTTGTAGGATTTTCATATATGTGTCTGTGTAACTATCAAGCACCTGTTAAATAACTTGCTGCAGGGAATAACAATAACAAAGTTCTATGAATAAAGAAAAACTTTTCTATCAATCTACTCATGTCAGAAATATCATTGTTAATTATAAAAAGTTATATAGGGGTTAGTGAGTTTTAAGATATCAGTTAAAGACAAAATATGACACTTCACTATTATTAAGCATTAATTAGAATTGTGGAAATACATTTGAAATTAATATGTCTGTTTTCTATGGCATATTAATTTCCTTACCAGATAGGTACACTGGATATGGATTACCTCAAAGCAAAGAAACATATTAATCTCAGTAGTACTTCCACAAGACCTGTATCAGATTGCTTACTTTCTTAGGGAGAAGGGAGGGAAGAGAGAGAAGGAAAAAATTGAAATTCAAAATTTTATTTTAAAGAATACTAAAAAAAATTTTTACCTAAAATTAGAAAATAATACTATTTAAAAGAAACAAAAAACATATTCTACAATCAAAAAAAAAACAAAACAAAACAAAACCCAGTATTCACTAATTAGAATACTGTGAAATGTTCCAGAAAATAATACAGTGAAAATATAAAATATGAGACTTGGGCACCCAGAAAGGTAAGGACTAGTCTTTTTTTTTTGTTTTTGTTGTTTTTCTACACTTCTTCTAATAGTTGTTAAGTTTTAAAAAATGTATTGGCTCTCTTAGTCATTTGAGTAGAAATAGTGTGTTTTGGGTGAAATAAAAGATTCCAGAGTTTGTTTTTGTTTGTTGTTTTTGTTTTAATTGTGGCTCACATAGATTGGTGTAACAAGATACTTCTTTAATTGGGGGTAACGTTTTTCATTACACAATCAGATGGGATTTAAAGTTTAAATGCAATTTGAATGCAACTCAGTTACAATGTAAGCTAACTGAATATTTAATTATGGAGTAACTCAATTTTGAGCCTTCCTTGCTCTTCTAGGAGGAAGGGGAAGAAAAATACCAGAGAGCATTAAGTACCTTAATTAAGAGAAATCCTAAAAAAGGAAAAGGATACTTACAGACTTAGGAAAATTTAGGGAAATACTGTGCTTTGTTCTTAGAGATAATTGTGTTAATATATACCAGACAAGAGCAGCTCTATGCCTCATGAAGAGCTAAAATGTGTATTTTTTTCTATAGATAAATGTTAACACATTTTGTTTTGACAAAACAAGTCCCAGGGCATGAAGGCATCACTCTGTAAATGCAAATCTTATACCCTCAGAGGGCTTACAGTCTAAAGACATGAAATAGAGCTATACAAATGACCTCTTTTTAAGAAAATTATACTGATTCTATCTACCTCCTTCAGTTGCTCTGGATATAGTTTCATGTGTATTTATTTCCTTTTAGGAGAAGCAGAAACCAGTACAAATGATGTTTCTGAAATCTACATTTAATATGACCTACATAGGAGAAGTATTTACCAGGATCCTAGTTCTGCCTTATGTTGGAGGACAAATGGAAATGGTCATTTTGCTTCCAGATGAAATCACGGATCTGAAAACGGTGAGAGAAGTAATATGGTATTCTACCTACCTCAGGAAAATTAAAAAATAAAAAATTGATTCAGAGCTGTAGGCATGACATGAGATTTTAATAATCCAGTCCTTTAAAATGAATCATCTTGTCCTAAACATCTAGATCAATGACTGGAAATAACATGGATTTCTTTGTATGAATTATATCACAAGAAGGCGGAATATTATAGGGGTGGTATGGGAAGAGGGAAAGCCTTGATATTCAGAAATAGGGCCTAACACTGGAAGATTATAGCAGCAGGACCCACCTGAGGCTAGAGGTAACCAGAGAGCTTCTATCAACATTTCAAGGTCTGGAATTGTTATAGAGAAAGAGGAATTGGTTTCCAGATCCTGTTGTTGTGGGAATGGGAACTAGATAAGCAAAGCTGGAAATGTTATTCGGACTTACTGTGACTTAGAGACTTGTGAAGAAGGAAGTCTGGCTAAATAAATAGGTCAGCAGCAAGCACAGAGCAGGTTGCCTTTGATTGCTTCACTGGATCAAAACTACCATATTAGAATCCCAGAGTCTAATGATTGATTCTGACTCTGGTCAAGATGAATTCCTTTCACAAACAGGAACCAGCCCAGTTTTGAAATCCATAGTACAAGTAAAGCCCAGCATTAAGTCATGTTGAGTACAGCCTTGTCAATTGAAAAGTCCATATTTTGCCTACCCAGGAAATCTTTGAGCCAGTTTCCCCATATGTAAAACGGGGATAATCTCTGTTTGAAATAATTCAGTGAGTAGTGGTGAAGGGTGAAGAATGAATAAAATAAGGTGTGAAAGTGCTATGAAGGTTAGAAAATACAAGACAAGTTTAAGATGAGAAGGCAGTAATGAAAAGGGGAGTAAGAGAGTGAAATCTGTTTTCTGAGCTAAACTAAGATGGTAGGGATTCTTTTACGTGAAAGGGTTGTAGGGTAAGGAAAGCAGAAGAAAGATTATATTTGGAATCATGGTCCAAAACCTTGATTGGAATTCTGGCTTTACTTCTTACAACTGTGGGACCAGAAGCAACCTCAGTTTTCTCAATCTGGAAAATGATTGATTATACTGGATGGTCTCTGAGGTCCTTTTCAGCTCTGAATCTAAGGTCCTCTAAAGGAAAACACAGAAAAAGATGGCTCAGTCTTTATTGAATGTAGTGTGTGTATGTGTGTGTGTGTGTGTGTGTGTGTGTGTGTGTGTGTGAGTGACTGTGTGTGAGTATATGTGTGAGAGAGACAGAGATAGAGAAGAGAGTTAGATTCAGAGAGAAAGAGCGAGGCAGAGACAGAGAGAAAGACAGAAAGAATGAATGTATATGTTTGACTTGGTTGTGCATTTACCACTTTCCTAACTTTTCAACTTGAACAGAAGTTCCTTGGGAACCTTTTCTTTTCTGGGATTCTTCACATCCAGCACAGTAACTGTGAATAGAATAGGTAGAGAAGGAATATTCATCCAATCAAATTATATCCTTTGGGACTTACAATATACAACTCTTTTTTATTTCTAGGTGGGAAAAAGTATTACTTCTGAGAAATTAACAGATTGGTTAAATCCAGAGATGATGGATAAAACTGAGGTGGAAGTTTTCCTTCCCAGATTTAAAATGGAGGAGAATTTAGACCTGGAATGCGTTCTTCGAAAATTGGGCATGTCAGATGCTTTTGATGGATCCAAGGCTGACTTCTCTGGGATGTCAGCCAGGAATGATCTGTTCCTATCCAAGGTTGTGCACAAGGCTTATGTGGAAGTCAATGAAGAAGGCACAGAAGCTGCTTGTGCCACTGCAGCAATCATGCAGAAGCGATGTGCAAGAATTACTCCTCGGTTTATGGTTGACCGTCCTTTCCTGTTTCTGATTCGAGATAACAGCTCAAAAAACATTTTGTTTTGGGGCAAAGTGACCTCTCCATAAAGAGATCATTTGCTCTTGATAGGGTCTTTAACCTACTGTTGTTTACCTCTGCTTTACCCAAACTCTGATATGCCTATAATCCAAAGGGTTATTATCAACATGGTGATAACAAATCCAAAAATAAAATTTTTTATGAGAAATTCTCTACTAAGGATTGCCTGTGTATAATGTGCATTTTTGTCCTTTGAAAGGTGTAATTTTAAAAGTGTGTAGCTGGTATTCTCATTTGGGAGCATGAAGAGCAAAAGCAGGGCTAGAAGCCAACATTCCCTAGTGCATTTCATAAGAATTTTTTTTGTTTTGTTTTTTTGTTTTTTAAATGAAAGAACTAACAACTAATAGAGTTCCGGCTTGTCCCCATAACTATGCCTTAATATTCTGGCCACACCCCAGTTCCAGAAGATATTATCTATCAATTCATTTCTCCCCAAGAACAATGCTTATCTCCTGACATGAATATTCTACCTTCAATATTTATAAAACTTATGGAAAAGGGGTTGTAACTGAGGGGAGAAATCAACTCTGGATAACAAGTAATAAGAAGGAATATTCTAAGGAGAGATGGACTTATTCCAATGAGGGGCTGGGAAAATATAATTGCTTAGATTTATTCAAAAAGAATTATCTGTATCCATATCACTTTCCTGATAAAATTCTGGGAAAATTCACATTTTCCCAAACTTGTATGACTAGAATCCACTAATTCATCTAAACTAAAATTTCTCTACCTTTTGTTGTGTTTTCTCTCTCAGTATCAAATCTATACTTCAAAGATTACCTGAATAACGTACAAGATTTGATTTCTGAACGAAGAAGTAGAAAAGGGGAAAACCTTGGTCCTAATTCAAAAATTAGTCATTAATACATGATTATTTCTCTCATCAAGTCCATCTATTATTTCTAAAATTAAATACCAGCTTCTCTGCTTAGCTTTTAAAATCCTTCATAACTTGTCCCCAAACTATCTTTCTAGCTTCTTTGCACATTATTCTGCACAGATGTCTCATTCAGATTTTGTTCCCTAAATACAACACTCCTTCTCTAATCACCACACCTTTGTATGTTCCCACTCTTCCTTTAAGGCACAGCTCACACAACTTCTATAAACTTCTGTAAAAATTTCTTGATTCCCCCCTATTGAGATTGCTTTCCCTCCAAACTATCCTATATTAGCCATTTTATTTTTTTTTTACCACAATAGCATTATTAATGTCATTGTATTCTTTATGTAATTTATAATCAGCACAGTAGGATTTTCCAAGTTTTTCAATGGAATGACTTGAGACAGTTTGGAATAAAAATGTAAAGCAATTATATTGGAGTAATATAAATAATCTTTGGTATACAGTATTCTGTAGGTTAATAATACATTACAAATATTTCACAGGACACCAGTTTTTAACATGAATAGTATTTTTTGGCCAAGTGAATTCTGTTAAGTGAACAAATTCCTTCCCAGCTGCATCTTCTTAGGTTGCTGAGGCTCAGATAGAAGGTCACTGATAAAGGATGACATCTATTGGGCCTATCACTTTCATTTTATCTGCAGATATCTGCCTTTGCCTTTTTCAAAACACATTTCTTCTTCTTCCAACAACTGATGTACAGAAAGTGTCTTTCTCTCTTTGTCCAAGGACACATAGGTGATGAAAGCATAGGGAGCATGGCATCTCTCTTGGGAATATAATGTGACAGCATCAGCATCCACCAAGACTTCAATCTCCATGTACTTATTGCTAATGAAGCTTATGAATAACGAGATGAACAGAATTTTAGAAAAGGTAGATATGATTTACCTGTAGAGCTCAGGCTTTTCTTTCATAGAAATTGTTCATGTTCTAGGGCATTAAAAACTTAACTAAATGCATAGGAGCATAAATTCAGACAATACTACAATAAAAAATTATATACAGTATATCCATGGAAGTGTATATTTAAAAATAATTGAAACTAGTCTAATCCTAAAGAATGAGTGGGTCAAAAATCAAATCATAGAAACAATCAATTTCATTAAAGAGAATGACAAGAATGAGAGAGCACACCAAAACTTGTGGGATGCAGCCAAAGCAGTACTTAGGTGAAAATTTAATTTCTAAACATATACATCAATAAAAGGGAGAAAGAAGAGATCAATGAATTGGGCATTCAAATAAAAACAAAAACACTAGAGAAAAAACATAGTTAAAATCCCCAATTAAACAGAAAAATTAAAATCCTGAAAAGCAAAGGAGAGATTAATAAAATTGAAATTAAAAAACAACACATTGAACTAATAAATGAAACCAAGAACTAATTTTATGAAACAATCAATAAAATACACATATAATTGGTTAATTTGATTTTTAAAAAGAAAACCAATACATCACTATAAAAAATTTAAAAAGTAAATGTGCCACAAATTAAAGCAATTATAAAAATAAAGCTATTTTTTAAACCCTTTAAATGCTAGATAAAATTTTATACCCAATCCCTATGTTTTCTCTAACTAAATGCCCTCCCCACTCTCCTTCCTTTAAATATCTGCATAAAAGTCTTTCTTTCCTTGTTGCTACTCAACCTGTCAATAATCTTCCTAAAATATGGCACCAGGATCTAAACATATCCCAAACATAAACTAATTTCAAAAGTGTTTCTTGTAAGGAAATAGGGAATTATCAACTTTCTCACTCTGGACATTGAAATATGATTCATTTAGCCCATGCTCTGTTCCAATCAGTATTAATCAATTTTATAGAATCTTATCAAACTTCTGTATATCAGGTCCCAAAGCGGTGAGCTGCAGGTTCTAAGTCCATTTGCTAAATTATAAGAAATTAGTCACCCAATATATTTTTGTATCTCCAGACCAATCTTAGAATTGAAAAAGAACATCTTGTGATACCTTTGTGCAGAAGAACATCTTATGACACCTTTGGGCACTGACTGTCATAGATTTTACCATTTCTTTCTATCTAATCTAAGAAGAAACCCATTCATCTTATGATCATCAAGAGAGTAGAGATTTTTCTTGTTTTATTCAACTCATGATCCTGCTGACTTAGTATTTTGCTTATTTTATCTTATGCATTATATGTCACAATATAATATTGAATTATTCTGTTTGGTGTAGTTGGTTTTGATTCTCTGAATATCTAGCCCTAAAAACAATAGGAGGCATCTCAGATTATGCGTAAGATCTGAGGTCCAGTTCATCAGAGGGGACCATAAATCCTTTTTAAAAGTGCCATTGGGAAGGTGGCGGGGCCAAGATGGCGGAGAAGGCACACACGACTTTCTAAGCTCCTCTCATTCCCCTCACAACCAACTATTAAATTCAGCCTCAAAAATAGTTCTTCACTGCTTAAATTCATGAAGATTAGAAGCACTACAATTTACCAGCCCAAGATAACCTGGAAGCTCTCCAGGAAAGATTTGTCCTGAGGGACCACAGCTAGCGAGAGGCTAGCTCCTGAGCAGACCAGGGGCGGGGATGATCTCTGTGGCTAGAGAAGTTATAGAGACGACTTTGCTATAGGCTAACTGCTCTGCCTTGATTACAAAGTAGTAAACTGGCAGAGAAATTAAAGCCTAAAACAGAGGGAACTCTAAAAAATGCCAGAACCTAACGAGATCTGGCTGTAACCCCTCAAACCCAGAAGTGACTCAGGCAGACTGTAATGTAGCCCTGCAGCCACATCCTGCAGTTCGGGGCTTTTGCGGGGCAGGTACAAATCTGCTTGCCAGGGGGGCACAGCTTGGGCAGCCTCTAATCTGCAGAGTAGGGGGCTCGGCCTGGGGCAACAGAACTTCCACAGCAGGCTGTGCTTCCAGGGGCAGTCACTACAGGGCCATTCACTGCTCAGCTGCTAATACCCATAGCCCCAGGGCAATCATTATCCCACACAGAGGAGGTTCTTTGCAGGGCACTTTCCCAGCTGCACCCTGCAGGCCTGAGTTACTTCTGAGTAGGGAACTCTCTCCCAGAGCACTCCAGTACCTCGCTGCTTTTTGTAGCCGGCTGGCAGGACAGCTACCTGTCCATACACTTATCATTGCTCTGCAGAGGAAGCTGGTAACCTCCTGGCTCTGAAGGCAGACCCTACAGGCTTTAACAAAATGAGTAAAAAAATCAAAAGGACGATTGATAGTTTCTATACAGAAAGAGAACAGCTTTTCAACCCTGAATAGACTAATAGCAAACAGTCTCCAGACAATTGTTGGTCCCCAACACGAAAGGCTCTCCTAGAAGAGACTATTAAAAACCTTAAAGGAGAACTAGAAGAAAAATGGGGAAAGGAAAGAGAAGCTATGCAGGGAGCAAGAACTTCCTGAAATGTGAATTGGAAAAGGTAAAAAACTCCCAAGAAGTGTAGGAAAATAGAATTTGTGAATTGGAAAAAGAAAATAACTCACTTAAAAAAAAATTCCATAGAGCAAAACAACTCATTTAAAAACCCAATTGGACATATACAAAAAGAAGTAAAAAAAAGCTAACGAAGAAAATAACTCACTAAAAATCAGAACTGAACAAATAGAAATGACTGATTCATTGAGACATAAAGAATCAATCAAGCAAAACCAAAAAAATGAAAGATTGGAAAAAAATGTCAAATATTTACTTGGAAAAACAACAGACCTGGAAAATAGATCTAGGAGAGATAACCTGAGGATCATTGTATTACCCGAAAATTATGATGAACAAAAGAACCTAGATATTATTTTACAGGAAATCATCAAAGAGAACTTCCCAGAAGTAATAAAACTGAAGGTAAAATAGGCATTGAAAGAATTCATGGAACACCTTCTGAAAAAGACCCTAAAATAAAGACTCCGAGGAATATTGTAGCCAAATTTCAGAATTTTCGGACTAAAGAAAAAATTTTATAAGAAGTCAGGAAAAAAACAATTCAAATACTGAGATGCCACAATAAGGGTCACACAAGATCTGGCTGCCTCAACATTAAAGGATCAAAGAGCCTGGAATCTGATATTCCAAAAGCAAGAGAACTTGGAATGCAGGCAAAAATAAACTACCCAGCTAAGCTGAACATTTTCTTCCATGGAAGAAGATGGACATTTAATAAAACAGAGAAATTCCATTTGTTTCTAAGGAAAAAAAAACAGACTGAAACAAAAAATGTGATCTCCAACAATAGGACTCAAGAGATGTAGAAAAAGGTAAAAGGAACTCTTGAGAACTGTCTTTTCTGTATGGATATACATAAAAACCACATGCATAATTTGATATTACTGATATAACATAAAAAAGGGAAGTAGAAATGGAAAGGGAATAGTGTCAAAAAAAAGGGAAAATAGGAGATAAAAAGAAGGAAACTACATGCGACGACGAGGCAAAGGAAACCTATCATATCTGAGGGAACTTAGAGAGGGGGAGGAACATTGTGTGAATCCTACTCTCATCAGAGCTGGCTCAAAGAGGAAATACTTGACATATTTGTTTTACAGAGAATCTTCTCTCACCTTATTAAAAAGTGGGAGAGGAAAAGGGAAAAGGAAAAAGAGTAATAAGGGAAGGGTACAAGAAAGGGGAAGGGATTCAAAGGGAAGAGGGAGGGATCCTAAAGAGGGAGAGCTGTGTGACACATGGAACCAATAAGTTTAATACTAGGGAAGGGGGGAAGGAGGGCAAGAAAAAGAAAAGTATAATTTGGGGATATTAGGATGGCAGGAAATACAGAATTAGTAATTTTACCATAAATGTGAATGGGATGAACTCCCCCATAAAGAGGAGGCGGATTGCAGACTGGATCAAAAGTTAGAACCCTACAATATGTTGTTTACATATTTAAAGCAGGAAGATACATACAGAGTAAAGGTAAAAGGCTGGAGCAGAATCTATTATGCTTCAGGTGAAGTCAAAAAAGCAGGGGTAGCCATCCTTATCTCAGATCAAGCAAAAGCAAAAATTGATCTAATTAAATGGGATAAGGAAGGAAACTATATCTTGCTAAAGGGTAGATAGACAAAGAAGCAATATCAAAATTAAACATATATGCACCAAGTGGTATAGCATCTAACTTCCTAAAGGAGAAGTTAGGAGAATTGCAAAAAGAAATAGACAGCAAAACTATAATAGCAGGAGATCTCAATTTTGCACTCTCAGATTTAGATAAATCAAATCACAAGATAAGAAATAAGAATAAGAAATTCTTATAAGAAAGAAATTAAAGAGGTAAATAGAATATTAGAAAAATTAGGTATGATAGATCTCTGGAGAAAACTGAATGGTGACAGAAAGGAGTATACTTTCTTCTCAGCAGTTCATGGAACCTACAAAAAAATTGACCATATATTAGGACATAATGACCTCAAAATTAAATGCAGGAAGGCAGACATAGTAAATGCTTTCTTTTCAGATCACAATGCAATAAAAACTACATTCAACAAAAAGTTAGGTGTAAATAGACCAAAAAGTAATAGGAGACTAAATAACCTCATCTTAAAGAATGATTGGGTGAAACAGCAAATTATAGACACAATTAATAATTTCACTCAAGATAATGACAACGATGAGACATCATACCAAAATTTGTGGGATGCAGCCAAAGTGGTAATAAGGGGAAATGTTATATCCTTAGAGGCTTACTTGAATAAAATAGAGAAAGAGAAGATCAATGAATTGGGCTTGCAACTTAAAAAGCTAGAAAAAGACCAAATTAAAAATCCCCAATTGATTACTAAACTTGAAATTCTAAAATTAAAAGGAGAAATTAATAATATTGAAAGTAAAAAAAAACTATTGAACTAATAAAACTAAGAGTTGGTTTTATGAAAAAAACAATAAATTTGATAAAACTTTGGTAAATCTGATTAGAAAAAGGAGAGAGGAAAATCAAATTAGTAGTCTTAAAAATGAAAAGGGAGAACTTTCCACCAATGAAGAGGAAATTAGAGAAATAATAAGGAGTTACTTTGTCCAACTTTATGCTAATAAATTTGATAACCTATGAGAAATGGATGACTACCTCCAAAAATATAGGTTTCCCAGATTAACAGAGGAAGAAATAAATTGCTTAAATAGTCCCATTTCAGAAAAAGAAATAGAACAAGCTATTAATCAACTCCCTAAAAAAAAATCCCCAGGATCAGATTGCTTTACATGGGAATTCTACCAAACATTCAAAGAATAATTAGCCCCAATGCTTTATAAACTATTTGAAAAAATAGGGAATGAAGGAGTCCTACCAAATTCCTTTATGACACAGACATAGTACTGATACCTAAACCAGGTAGGTTGAAAACAGAAAAAGAAAATTATAGATCAATCTCCCGAATGACTATTGATGCTAAAATCTTAAATAAGATATTAGCAAAAAGACTACATAAAATCATCCCCAAGATAATACACCATGATCAAGTAGGATTTATACGAGGAATGCAGGGCTGGTTCAATATTAGGAAAACTATCAGTATAATTGGCCATATTAATAACCAAATTAACAAAAACCATATGATCATCTTAATAGATGCAGAAAAAGCATTTGATAAAATACAACATTGATTCCTATTAAAACCTTGAGAGTATAGGAATAAATGGACTTTTCCTCAAAATAATCAGTAGCATCTATTTAAAACCATCAGTAAACATCATATGTAATGGAGACAAACTGCAACCATTACCAATAAGATCAGGAGTGAAACAAGATTGCCCACTATCCATTACTATTTAATATTGTATTAGAAATGCTAGCTTTGACAATAAGAGTTGAAAAAGAGATTAAAGGGATAAGAATAGTCAACAAGGAAACCAAATTATCACTATTTGCTGATGATATGATGGTATACTTAGAGAACCCCAGAGATTCTACTAAAAAGTTATTAGAAAAAATCCACACCTTTAGCAAAGTTGCAAGATACAAAATAAACCCACATAAGTCATCAGCATTCTTATATATCACTAACAAAACCCAACAGTTAGAGTTACAAAGAGAAATTCCATTTAAAGTAACTACTGATTGTATAAAATATTTAGGAATCTATCTGCCAAGGGAAAATCTATGAGCAAAACTACAAAACACTTTCCACACAAATTAAGTCTGATTTAACCAACTGGAAAAATATTAAATATTCTTGGATTGGGCAAGCAGATATAATAAAGATTACAATACTACCTAAACTGATCTATTTATTTAGCGCTATACCAATCAGACTCCCAAAAACTATTTTAATGACCTAGAAAAAATAACAACAAAGTTCATATGGAAAAACAAAAGGTCAAGAATTTCAAGGGAATTAATGAAAAAAAAAATCAAATGAAGGTGGCCTAGCTGTACCAGATCTAAAATTATATTATAAAGCAGCAGTTACCAAAACCATCTGGTATTGGCTAAGAAATAGACTAGTTGATCAATGGAATAGGTTAGGTTCAAAAAAACAAACAGCTAATAACTTTAATAATCTAGTGTTTGACAAACCCAAAGACCCCAGTTTTGGGGATAAGAAAGCATTATTTGACAAAAATTGCTGGGAAAATTGGAAATTAGTATGGCTTCAGAAACTAGGCATTGAGCCACACTTAACACCATACACCAAGATAAGGTCAAAATGGGTTCATGACCTAGGCATAAAGAATGAGATTATAAATAAATTGGAAGAGCATAGGATAGTTTACCTCTCAGACCTGTGGAAGAGGAAGGAATTTATGACCAAAGAAGAACTAGAGATTACTATTGACCACAAAGTAGAAAATTTTGATTGTATCAAATTGAAAAGCTTTTCTACAAACAAAACTAATGCAGACAAAATTAGAAGGGAAACAATAAACTGGGAAAACAATTTTACAGTCAAAGGTTCTGATAAAGGCCTCATTTCCAAAATATATAGAGAATTGACTCTAATTTATAAGAAATCAAGCCATTCTCCAATTGATAAATGGTCAAAGGATATGAACAACAATTCTCAGACGAAGAAATTGAAACTATTTCTAGCCATATGAAAATATGCTCCAAGTCATTATTAATCAGAGAAATGCAAATTAAGACAACTCTGAGATACCACTCCACACCTGTCAGATTGGCAAGAATGACAGGGAAAGATAATGCGGAATGTTGGAGGGGATGTGGGAAAACAGGGACACTAATACATTGTTGGTGGAATTGTGAATACATCCAGCCATTCTGGAGAGCAATTTGGAACTAAAAAGTTATCAAACTGCATATACCCTTTGATCCAGCAGTGTTTTTACTGGGCTTATACCCCAAAGAGATACTAAAGAAGGGAAAGGGACATGTATGTGCCAAAATGTTTGTGGCAGCCCTGTTTGTAGTGGCTAAAAACTGGAAAATGAATGGATGCTCATCAATTGGAGAATGGCTGGGTAAATTGTGGTATATGAATGTTATGGAATATTATTGCTCTGTAAGAAATGGCCAGCAGGATGAATACAGAGAGGACTGGTGAGACTTACTTGAACTGATGCTAAGTGAAATGAGCAGAATCAGGAGATTATTATATATCTCAACAATGATACTGTTTGAGGATGTATTCTGATGGAGGTGGATTTCTTCAACAAAGAGATCTAATTCAGTTTCAATTGATCAAGGATTGACAGAAGCAGCTACACCCAAAGAAAGAACACTGGGAAATGAATGCAAACGGCTTGCATTTTTGTTTTTCTTCCCAGGTTATTTATACCTTCTGAATCCAATTCTTCCTGTGCAACAAGAGAACTGTTCGGTTCTGCACACATATATTGCATCTAGGATACACTATGATATATTTAACTTGTATAGGACTGCTTGCCATCTGGGGGAGGGGGTGAAGGGAGAGGAAAAGTCGGAACAGAAGTGAGTGCAAGGGATAATGTTGTAAAAAAATTACTCAGGCATGGGCTCTGTAAATAAAAAAAGTTATATAAAAAAAGTAAAAGATGAGATATATACAAAATTTTTTTTAAAGTGCCATTGTCTCAGAGCTCTGCCTTAGTCTCTTTTCTTTTAAGTGAGACAATTTTAATCTTTTTACCACTTTGCTACTCTTAAAGTAATCTAAGAGCTTTTTGGCTAGCATGTCATATTGTTCAT
This sequence comes from Antechinus flavipes, assembly GCF_016432865.1. NCBI lineage: Eukaryota > Metazoa > Chordata > Mammalia > Dasyuromorphia > Dasyuridae > Antechinus > Antechinus flavipes. The sequence goes on from NC_067398.1 coordinate 430,764,513, forward strand.
GCACATTGAGTTCACAGTCCATTTTCATTTTCAGATGGCTTTTTTCCATACTCATGTAATACTTGTTAATATAGTTTTGAGGAACCAAATGGTACCCTTTTTGATTCCTGAGAGAATGAGCAAGCAAAATAGATGAGATGCTGGTCTGGATTTAAATCCTTACTTAAGCAGCTCTTTATTGCAATTATCATGGTCAATCAGTTGGTCAATTAGCTTTTGTTATACACCTTCTATGTTCCAGACACTGTGCTAAGTACTGTGAATATAAAAAAAGATGAAAAAGACAGTCTTTGGATGAGTTCACAATCAAAAGGAGGAATCAATAAGCAAACCAAAAGCTAAGAAATGAGAGGAAAGGCACTAGAATTAAAAAGTGTTGGGAAAAACTACCAGTAGAAAATGTGATTTTAGTTGGGCCATAAAGGAAATGAGAGGAGTAACTTAACTGAGTGAAAAACTTAAATTTTTGGTGCCTCAGTAAATGGGGTTAATAATGGGGTTAATAATACTTACAGAATACCTGTTTCACAAAGTTGTTTTTGTTGACCAAATGATCTTTTGCCTGCCAACTGCTATCTACATTTCAATTATGTCTATTAAAGTCCATCTTATTAAATTTGATCCATTATTCTGCTCTGCCATTGAAGGAGTAATATCTCCCAGTATTATGCCTTCTAAAAATTTGGCAAGTGTCCCAATAGCATTGATTAATAGGTTAGGCAACACATAGCTAAGGACCTCTAGGGAGCTTCTTCCATGTTGACATTGATATAAATGAATATTTTACGATCAACCAAATAGTTCTGAATGCAACTAATCATTGTCATCTGATCCATAAGTTAATATCTTGTCTACAAAGATAGCAAGTATAATTTTGTCAAATGTTCTATTCAAGTCTAAATAGACTATGTATATCCTGACTCACCAGTCTAATTATACCATCAAAAAAGGACATGAGGTTAGTCTGCTATAGTCTGTTATAGTCTACCATGCCTAAGTTCTTGAGGACACTATGATGGTGATTTTTGAGCACTACTTCTTTTTGTAGTTATTTAAAATACACCTTGGGGGCACTTAAGTTGTATAGGAATAAAGCAGCATCCCTAGAATCAGGAGGACCTAAATTCAAATCCAGCCTCAGAAAACTTGCTAACTGTGGGATCCTGGGCAAGTCACTTGACTTTGATTGCCTCTCCACCTCCCCCCCCCCCCAAAAAAAATCCTTTTAATTATTGCTACAGAAAAAAGGGCTGCGGGGTGGGGGGGAATCAATGTAACTATAAAGCAGGGAGAAGGTACATTGGGATAAAATAATCCCTGAAGACAACTCTGAGATACCACTACACACCTGTCAGATTGGCTAAGATGACAGGAAAAAATAATGATGAATGTTGGAGGGGATGCGGGAAAACTGGGACACTAATGCATTGTTGGTGGAGTTGTGAACGAATCCAACCATTCTGAAGAGCAATCTGGAATTATGCCCAAAAATTTATCAAATTGTGCATACCCTTTGATCCAGCAGTGTTTCTATTGGGCTTATACCCCAAAGAAATACTAAAGAAGGGAAAGGGACCTGTATGTGCCAAAATGTTTGTAGCAGCCCTGTTTGTAGTGGCTAGAAACTGGAAAATGAATGGATGCCCATCAATTGGAGAATGGCTGGGTAAATTGTGGTATATGAATGTTATGGAATATTATTGTTCTGTAAGAAATGACCAGCAGGATGAATACAGAGAGGACTGGCGAGACTTACATGAACTGATGCTAAGTGAAATGAGCAGAACCAGGAGATCATTATACACTTCAACAACGATATTGTATGAGGACATATTTTGATGGAAGGGGATTTCTTTGACAAAGAGACCTGAGTTTCAATTGATAAATGACGGACAAAAGCAGCTACACCCAAAGAAAGAACACTGGGAAACGAATGTGAACTATCTGCATTTTTGTTTTTCTTCCGGGTTATTTATACCTTCTGAATCCAATTCTCCCTATGCAACAAGAGAACTGTTCGGTTCTGCAAACATATATTGTATCTAGGATATACTGCAACATATCCAACATATAAAGGACTGCTTGCCATCTAGGGGAGGGGGTGGAGGGAGGGAGGGAAAAAAAATTGGAACAGAAACGAGTGTCAATATAAAGTAATTATTAAATAAAAATTAAAAAAAAAAAGGAGAAACCCATTCATCTTATGATCATCAAGGGAGTAGAGATTTTTCTTGTTTTATCTAACTCATGACCCTGCTGACATAGTATTTTGTTTATTATCTTATGCATCATATGTCAACCATAATATTGAATTATTCTATGGTTGGTATAGTTGGTTTGATTCTCTGAATATTTAGCCCTAAAAACAATAGGAGGCCTCTCAGATTGTGAATAAGATCTGAGGTCTAGTTCATCAGAGGGGACCATAGATTCTTTTAAAAAGTGCCATTAGCTCAGAGCTCTGCCTTAGTCTTTTTTCTTTTAAGTGAGACAATTTTAATCCCTTTGCCACTTTGCCACTCTTAAAGTAATTTAAGAGCTTTTTGGCTAGCATGTTCATTCACATTGAGTTCACAGTCCATTTTCATTTTCAGATGGCTTTTTTCCATACTCATGTAATACTTGTTAATATAGTTTTGAGGAACCAAATGGTACCTTTTTTGATTCCTGAGAGCATGAGCAGGCAAAATGGATGAGGTGCTGGTCTGGATTTAAATCCTTACTTAAGTAGCTCTTTATTGCATTATCATGGTCAATCAGTTGGCCAATTAGCTTTTATTATGCATCTTCTATGTTCCGGACACTGTGCTAAGTACTGTGAATATAAAAAGGATGAAAAAGACAATCTTTGGATGAATTCAAAATCTAAAGGAGGAATCAATACACAAACCAAAAGCTAAGAAATGAGAGGAAAGGCACTAGAATTAAAAAGTGTTGGGAAAAACTACCAGTAGAAAATGTGATTTTAGTTGGGCCATAAAGGAAATGAGAGGAGTAACTTAACTGAGTGAAAAACTTAAATTTTTGGTGCCTCAGTAAATGGGGTTAATAATACTTACAGAATACCTGTCTCACAGAGTTGTTTGTGTTGACCAAATGATCTTTTGCCTGTCAACTGCTGTCTACATTTCGATTATGTCTATTAAAGTCCATCTTATTAAATTTGACTGATCATTCTGCTCTGCCATTGAAGGAGTACTATTTCCCAATATTATGCCTTCTAAAAATCTGGCAAGTGTCCCAATATCATTGATTAAAATGTTAGGCAACACATAGCTAAGGACCTCTAGGGAGCTTCTTCCATGTTGACATTGATATAAATGAATATTTTGTGATCAACCAAATAGTCATGAATGCAACTAATCATTGTCATCTAATCCACAAGTTGACATCTTGTCTACAAAGATAGCAAGTATAATTTTGTCAAATGTTCTACTGAAGTCTAAGTAGACTATATCTAGCCTGACTCACCAGTCTAATTATACCATCAAAAAAGGTCGTGAGGGTAGTCTGCTATAGTCTGTTATAGTCTAACATGCCCAAATTCTTAAGGAAACCATGTTGGTGATTTTTGAGGAATACTTCTTTTTGTAGTTATTTAAAACCCACCTTGGGGGCACTTAGGTGGTATGGGAATAAAGCAGCATTTCTAGGATCAGGAGGACCTGAATTCAAATCCAGCCTCAGAAAACTTGCTAACTGTGGGATCCTGGGCAAGTCACTTGACCTTGATTGTCTCTCCATCTCCCACCCCCCCCAAAAAAAATCCTTTTAATTATTGCTACAGAAAAAAAAAGGCTGCAGGGGGGAAAAATCAATGTAAATATAAGGCAGGGAGAGGTTACATTAGGGATAAAATAATCCCTGAAGACATCATGAAGGTGATTTGATATCTGGGATTTAAAGGATGAAAATATTTTTGAAGGTAGAGATTAAGATGGAGGTGTGGCTTTCAAAGGTATAGGAATAATATAATAAAAAGAAGAAAGGTGAATAGGGAAATATGCATGGGATGTTTTGAGGATTATTTAATAGTCTAATTTGGTCAGATCTAAAAGTGGCTAGATGTCAAAGGTGAGAAATTAAGTTAAATGAAGAAATAGGAAGAGAAGGGGGAAAAGGAAGAGAAGATGATCAATATGAGCTTCTTTTTAAGGCTGCCGATCCTGTGTAAATTTTGCCCATGTTCTTTGATAAAGAACCTAATGTCCTAAGGTTCTTTCCCTAGTTCTCTTGATATCAATGTAGTACGTGGTAGGACTGTTTTTTTTTTTTTATTCTTTACTCTTGCCAAAAGCCAAATCTACACTTTTTTCATTTTTTTTTCAAATTTCATCCCTTACGCTCTTTCTTTTAAAATTCCTTTGTTTGAGGATGTTGCACTTTATTCAGTCTGACCATTTACTTAACTTTCATCCTTTTGGGGGATCCTCAAGTTCCAATTTTCAGAAATTATATTGTTTTATAACTTGTAACTACAAAATATCACTAAAAAATGAGCTCATTAAGAAAACTGGAAATATTTCCAAAGGCAAGACATCCTTTCCACTCCCTTGTTCAATTCTAGGGGCAACTCATTGTGCATTTTCTTTTTTTTTTTCCTGCACTTTAAGATTTTTTTTTTATTAAAGCTTTTTTATTTACAAAACATATGCATGGGTAATTTTTCAGCATTGACTCTTGCAAAACCTTCTGTTCCAAATTTTCCCCTCCCTCTCACCCCCTTCCCTAGATGGCAGGTAGTCCAGTACATGTTAAATATATTAAAATATATGTCAGATTTGACATATATATAGTTATAGTTATATTCAGTTATCTTGCTGCACAAGAAATATCAGACCAAGAAGGAAAAAAAAAACTGAGCAAGAAAACAAAATGCAAGGAAACAACAACAGAAAGAATGAAAATGCTTTGTTGTGGTCCACACAGTTCCTATAACCTCTCTCTAGGTGTAGATGTCTCTCTTCACCACTTAACAATTGGAACTGGTTTGAATTATTTCATTGTTGAAGAAAGTCATGTCCATCAGAATTGATCATTATCTAATCTTGTTGTTGCTGTGTATAATCATCTCCTGATTCTGCTCATTTCACTCAGCATCAGTTCATGTAAATCTCTCTAGGCCTCTCTGAAATCATGCTGTTGGTTGTTTCTTACAGAACAATAATATTACATAACAATTAATATACCATAATTTATTCAGCCATTCTCCAATTGATGGGCATCCATTCAGTTTCCAGTTTCTTGCCACTACAAACAGGGCTGCCACAAACATTTTTGCACATACAGGTCCCTTTCCTTCACTTAAGCTCTCTTAGGGATATAAGCCCAATAGAAACACTGCTGGATCAAAGGGTATGCCCAGTTTGATAACCCTTTGGGCATAGTTCCAAATGGCTCTCCAGAATAGTTGGATTCATTCACAGTTCCACCAACAATGTATTTCCCATATCCCTGCCAACATTCGTCATTCACTTTTCCTGACATCTTAGCCAATCTAAGAGGTATGTAGTGGTATCTCAGAGTAGTATTAATTTGCATTTCTCTGATCAATAGTGATTTGGAGCACCTTTTCCTATATCTAGAAATAAGTTTCAATTTCTTCATCTGAAAATTGTTCATATCCTTTGACCATTTATCAATGAAGAATGGCTTGATTTCTTATAAACTTGAATCAATTCTCTATATATTTTAGAAATGAGGCCTTTATCAGAATCTTTGAATATAAAAAATGTTTTTCCAGTTTATTGCTTCCCTTCTAAACTTGTCTGCATTAGTTTTGTTTGTATAAAAAAAAACTAACTTAATATAATCAAAATTATCTATTTTGTGATCAGTAATGATCTCTAGTTCTTCTTTGATCACAAATTCCTTCCTTCTCCACAGGTCTGAGAAGTAAACTATCCAGTAGTACAAAAAAAACCTGAAGCTTGAGACAGTACTCTTTCCCATCATTCTGGCAACAGAAACCAGCTTTAACATAAAATTTCAAGTTAAGAACTAGGGTAGAAAAGAAGCAAACAAAGGATCTGTTCATAAAAGGCTACTATGGTAACAAGGAAAATCATGACAAATTCAGAAGTCAAAATAGCTATGAGCAAAGCTTAAAAAAATAGTGATTGAATACAATCCCAACAAAATTCCTAGAATAGCTAAAAATGATTTTCAAAATCACATAAGAGTTGTAGAGGAAAAATTAGGTAAAGAAATGAAAACAAAGAAAAAAAATTACAAAAAGACAACAGGATGATAATGAGATGCCAAAAAATCCTGACTAATTTCCCTAATGAATCCCAATGCAAAAATTTAAAATAAAATACTAGTAATTAGATTACAGCAATATATCTCAGAGTTCATATACTATGACTAGATGTGATTTATATAGCAGGAATGTTGGATTGGTTCAATATTAAGAAAACTATATTCTTGACCACATCCATAACAAAACCAACAAAATTCATATGATTATTTCAATAAATATAGAAAAGGCATTTGACAAAATACAACAGCCATTCCTTTTTGTAGCTGTGAGAAGCAATTGGTATTAAATGGCTTCCTCAGAGTCATACAGCTAGTAACTCAAGTGTTTGAGATATGCTCTATTCATTGCATCATCTAGCTGCCCCTACACCCAATATTACAAGAAAGTACAGAAATTACTGGAGCCTTTCCTAAAATGATAAATAATCTCTATCTAAGATCAAGAGGAAAGAATCTGAATTCAAAGTTTTAAAAAATGTAAAATATATTGTTTTACATGTAAGCAGAGAAGATAAAATATTAAATTAGAGAAGTAAAATAAAATACTTAGGAGTCTAGCTGCTAAGTTGCAAAACATTTCATTTAAAGTCAGTTCTAAATAATTGGAGAAATGCAAATTGCTCACATATACTGAGGGAGTATAATAAAATTCTACTCAAATTAATTTACTTGTTCAGTGTTGTGTGGGACATGAAGACCCTTACCAATAATTCCAGAGCCTCAGGATAAGTTTAGTAGAAGGAAAGTTTATTAGCTTTCTCGAAAAAGGACAGTCTTCAAACACCAAAGGTGTTATAATAGAAAAGTACGAATATGTATTTAGCAAAGCAGGTTATGTAGACCCTAGCCACAAATTCCCCCCTACCTTCTTCCCTTTAACTCATCTGCTGGGTCTCAGGAGGTATATAATATGTTCGTGGAAATCTCTCAGCACAAAAGCAGAGAAAATAATGTTTTTCATAACATGTCTTGCCAGAAGGTGTGGTGATAACCCCTTCTCTTTTAGTCTGGAGCTTTAGATAACTTTAGTTTTGGCTAGAGGAAGTATGGTTTCATGGTCAGGATATATTTCAGCTGTCAAAAATTTTTTGATTTACAAGGCAAGATACAGGATATTCTGGGCCCTTCAGAATGAGAGATAGTTTCCTAGCACAAACTTCTCTTTAAACCTGAGAGAACTTCATCATCTCATTCAGTATCATAGCAAATGAAGTACCAAAGAATTATTTTATACAGCTAGAAAAACAGTTTTTAAAAATTCACATTGATAAACAAAAGGCCAAAGATGTTAAGGGAATAAATAAAAAAAACTTGAAGGATGGAGACCTACCAATACTTGATTCCAAGCTATATTTTAAAGCAATGATCATAAAAACAATCTGGTACTGGTAAGAAATAGAGTGCTAAATCAGTAGAATAGATTAAGTACAAAATAATAGATCATAGAAAATAACCACATTAACCTTGTTTGAAAAACCCAAAGATTAAAGTTTTTGGGGCAAGAGCTCACCATTTGACAAAATTTGCTATAAAAACTGGAAAGCAGTTTGAAAGTAACTAAGGGTAGACCTATCTTTTATACTGTGTATCAAGATAAAGTCAAAATGAATAAATGATTTAGATCCCAAGGATGATGTAGGGAAATTAGAGGAACATGGAAAAATGTACCAGTCTGATCTGTGCATAAGGGAAAAGTCAGTGACCCTAGAAGAGATCAAAAAGATTATGGCAAGGAAAATGGATGATTTTGATTCTATGAAATTAAAAAGCTTTTGCACAATTAAGACAATTCTGAGGTATTACTATACACTTCTCAGATTGGCTAAGATGACAAGAAAGGATAATGATGAATGTCAGAAGGCATGTGAGAAAACACTGTTGATGGAGTTGTGAACTGATCCAACCATTCTGGAGAGCAATATGGGACTATGCCCAAAGGGCTACCAAATTGTGAAAACCTTTAATCCAGCAGTGTCTCTATGAGATCTATGAGGTTTTAAAAAGGAATAATGATCCACATATATAAAAATGTTTGTAACCCTTTTTCTAATAATAAGAAACTGGAAACTGAGAGGATACCCATCAATTGAAGAATGGCTGAGTAAGTTACGATATATAAATGTTATGGAATATTATTATTCTGTAAGAAATGATCAGCAGGATGATTTTAGAAAGGCCTGGAGAGACTTGCATGAAGTGATGCTGAGTGAGGTGAGTAGAATCTGGAGATCATCATACACATCAAGATTATATGATGATCAAGTCTGATAGGCGTGTATCATTTCAACAGTGAGGTGATTTGTGACAATTCCAGGGATCTTCTGATGAAAAGGGCAATCTGCATCCAGAAAGAGTACTGTGGGGGCTGAGTGTAAATCACAACATAGTATTTTCACTTATTTTGGTGGTGGTGTTTGCTTGCATTTTTTTCTTCTTTCTCATTTTTTTTCCCTTTTTGATTTGATTTTTCTTGTGCAGCATAATAGTTGTGGAAATATGTATAGAAGAATTGCACATGTTTAACATATATTGGATTACTTGCTATCTAGGGGAAAGGGTTGGACAAAGGGAGTGAGAATAAAATTTGAAACAAAAGATTTTGCAAGGATGAGTATTGAAAATCATATATGCTTGTGTTTTGAAAATAAAAAACTTTTTTTTTTTTTTAAAAAAAGCTTTGGACAAAACCAAAAAAAAAAACAAACATACAAACAAAAAATTTATAAAAAGCCAACCTCTAAATCAAGAATTGTAATGCAGTGAAAAATTAGAATCAAAATTCTAATTTAGAATTAGAAGCAAAATACTGAGGAAATTTTTTTACTCTAAGTTTCTCAGATAAAGGTCTCAAATAGGTGACTGAACCAAATTTATAAAAATGGGAATCAGTTGATGAATGTTTAAAGGTTTTGCATAGGGAAATTTCAGGAGAAGAAATCAAAGCCATCAAGAGTCACATTTTTAAAAATGAGATGAATCATTATTAATTAGAGAAATGCAAATCAATCAATCCATCTCAAGACACCACCTTACATGTATCAGATTGGCTAACATGATAGAAAAGAAACATGAACATTTGAAAAAAATGTGGGAAAACAGAGACACTAGTGCACTGTTGCTGGAGTTATAAACTTATCCAACCATTCTGGAGGACACTTTGGAACTATACACAACGAACTCTAAAACTGTTCATAACCTTTAACTCAGCACTACTACTACTAGGTCTGGATGCCAAAGAAGTAAAAGAAAGGGGAAAAGGATCTGTATGTAAAAAAAATATATTTTACCAATATTGTAACAATGATTAACTGTGAAAGACTTAAGTATTCTGATCAAAACAATGAACCAAGACACACTATCTACCACAGATGGAGAACATAAGATCTTTGAATTCAAAATGTATTAACCTTTAAAAAATGTGTTTTATTGTTCTTTTTTGACTTTTCTTTTGTAACATGATTAATATGGAAATATGTTTCATATGACTTCACACTATAACTAACATCAAATTGCTTATCTTTTCCAGATGAGAAAATGGATCTAAAAATGGTGAGAAATGTGTTGCAGACTTCCAAAATATTTTTAAAATTGATTCAGAGCTATAGGAACTTTATCTGAACTTTAGTTTTAATAATCCAGTCCTTTAAAATGAATGGTTTTGTCCCAGATTTGCAGATCAATGACTGGAGATTACAGGGATTTCTTTATATGTGGCAATCCTAGTCTAACATGCAGCCTCTCCCAATATGCACCTGCAGGAGGAAGGAATCACTGTGTATTGGTGAGTAGCTCAGTAGTTCTCGCCCACTGGTGTAGGCTGGAGGTTAGAAAGTAAGTGAAGCTGCTGCAGCTTCTTCCCTGCGGTTAAACCTTGGGTGGGTCTTCTTTATCCTTAGGGGGTGATTCCTAGAAGCCTGAGACACCCCCAGGGTTTGGGAATAAGCATCATTGGACTGGGGGAGGAGTCCCATAGAAGCTTACTGCTTAATTATTTCCTGACTTGGGGCAAACTGGGAAACTGGTGCCAAAGGCACTAAAGTGGCGTTAGGGTCCTTTGAAGCCCATCCGCCTCTTCTCTGGAGACCTGGGTTCCAGTCTGCCTAGGATCCATACTGCCTGTGCGACGCTAGGAAAGTCACTTATCATCTCAAGTGTCTAAGGCAACTCTATTAGACCGTAAATTTAAGATATGATGTCAACCTTCATTGAAATAGAAAAATTTTTACACAGCTGAAATTACAGCTACAATCCCAATCCCTTTCCCTAGGCAGCCCATGCACTTCTAAAGTTTCTCCTGGTGCTATGTGATTTGGGAAGAATAATTCTCCAGAAAAAGAAGGAAAAAAGAAAAGAAGAAATGGAAGGAGAGAAGGGAAAGTGGACTGAAAACTGTTATGCCACAGTTCTCTTTTATTAAACTGACTCAGTTTCCCTGCTTCTCAGTTCTGCAAAACCTCCCCTCCCTCTTTATCAGAATACCTGATAGAATATCAGAATGCCTCTCCCCATCCCAAGCTATTAGAATATCAGATACTGTCCTCTCAAGATTCCTCTCCCCATGTGTGGGGGGTGCCTCCCCCTATTATTTCATCTCATCTCCGGAGGCTCCCCCCGCCCTGTCAGAGTCTCGTTCCCCCTCTCAGTATGCTGACTTCGCACCTGCCTCAGTCTAACCCCTGAGTCTGAGCCACATGTATATATGTCATTGAGAACTCTGATTGTTTGCTGGATTCTTGGAGACCATAGTCTCATTCAGGACTGGGATCAAACCATGGATCCACTTTGATCCTGTATATCTCTCCATTTAATAAATTATTAAATACTCTCTAATCTCTATCTTGCTCAGTTTCTCCGGCTTTATAAAACGTTGCTAAACAACTTGCCTAAACCTCTAAAACACAGGGAATCTCAAAGTGTTATAACTTATATTATTATATTATATTTATTATGCTTCCAGTCCTTTGTATCTCTGGGTCCTGTTCAGATGACAGCATACTTTTTCTTTTCCTATAGTCTATTTGGGCCAAGCAAAAAGTGAAAAGAATGAAAGTTTAAAGCTTTCAAAGATGATATAAGGGAGGGATTCCAGACTGTGGGGAGGAAGAGAGAGAGACACACAGAGACAGAGAGAGGCAGAGAGGCAGAGAGAGAAAGACAGAGACAGAGACAGAGAGAGATTGAAATTTCTCTGTATCTTTTATCTTTTCAGGCTAGAAGCCCAATGATTAATATTTTGGGTCCAATCTAAATGCACATGGGCATGGAAGTTTAAGTTACTCTATTTTTCTGACTTGAATTGATTTGCCCTTCCTTAAGCAATTCTTGGTGTTTCACTTTTAAAGTTTTACCAAGTTGGTTGTGGATTTAGAGTGGCCACAGAATCACTATACTACTGCACATTAGGATTCCCAAATATAATATCAAGGATTCTAAGTGTTTATTATTACATCCCCTTATAAGAGGTTTTATATGTTTTTGTGTATGCATATATATCCATGTATGTGTATGTGTAAATATACACAGCTATATTAAAAATATAATGATATCCCATTAGATGATATATGTGTATGTACACATGTATATTTTAGAAAATAGTGGAAAAAATAAGGTAAGAGCCCATGAAAGATATGGATAAATTAGTATAATTGATAGCAAAGAGAGAATTTTCACCTGAGAAAAATAAAGTAAAATATATGGAGGAGATGGCATTTGGTTTTGAAAGATGTTTAGGATTTGGATCAATTGAGTTACTTAGCATAAAGATAGAGGAAAAACATGCTAGAAAGAGGGGGCAGAGAAATTAAAACTATAGAGAGGAGATGCCAGTGGCTTTTTCAAGGAATAGTAAATAAGGACTTAGGCTCATTGATCTAAAGATTATTAGATTCCAACATTTCTTTGTACAGAGGAGGAAAGTGAAGACTAGAGATAGTAATCAGTAACACAAGAGAGTCAACAACTCAAAGATAAAATGAACAAAATGTCTTATCTAGACACTGAATTTGACTGCTTAGAATGAAATCGGTAATAGTGAAAATAAATGATATCCACTGAGATTCTTAAACTTTCTAATGAAATCTGGAGAGTAAAAACCAAATTTCTTCCCCCTAGTCTAATGTCCCAAAGTGATGCTTCCCAAAACATAAAGAAATACTTTTAGTGGAATGCAATAAACCAAATGCCTCACAGATTTCAAAAGAACTGAGACCAATTCTGGGAAATGACAATGACAGAACTAGGCCCTCTCATTTATTCTAGGTTGTATATTTAATTGTTTATTTTTTCATAATAATACATGTGTATTATATTTGGCCTGAGCACATTTGGAGACTGGATTAAATTCTGGGGACCACATTGTAGGAAATACACTGATAGACTAAAGTAAGTTGTGACAAAAGTATACAAGATTCTGAGAGGCCCAAAGGGTATTCCCAATTAGGATTTATTAAAGAAACTAAATGAGTTGAATGCTGGCCTGCAGAAGAGAAGATTTAGGTGGATAAGACAATTATCTTCAATGTTTGAATTGGTAGCATACATGAAAGAATTAGACTTCTTTTATTTGGTCATAAAAGGTGAAACTAAAATAGATGATTCAGAGATGTATGGGGGATATAAGGAAAATCTTCCTAATAATATCTCTGGGTCTACCTAGTACCAGTTGGTGTTTATAAATAGTCATTAATTAATTAATTATTTTTTAAATGAAGAATTTAACAAATATGAATCAAAAACACATTCCCATATGATGTAACCTGTGTCCCTTTTAACTTTTTGGGGGCCCTAAAGCTGTGTCCCCTTTAATCTGTGGGGGAAAGGTGATTTGGGATCTCAAGCTCTCCCTTGGGAAAAGCACACCTTTCCCAGACAACACCCTTAAGTTAAGTAGTCTCATACAATTGGAGATCTTGGCCAGAGACATAATCACCACCCTTTATTGAATTGGAGATTAGTTCCTGGAAGCAGCTGCTCCCAGCTCAGGGCCTGAGACAACTCTGAAAAAGCCCAAGAAAGCTAAATAAAAGATAACTCTGAACCATAAATCTTTGCAAAAGTCCTTACAAGATCATGCCCATTGCTGAAGATATTTTCTTCTCAGTGTAACCCACCTTTGCTATATTCCTTGTCCACTAAGAAGTCTGTCTTCCTAGCAAGTTGGCTTCTTAGGGTGCCACAAACCTCCTGCCTGTATTCATTGGGGTTTGCAAATTCTTTCACAAAGCCTGTTACTGGCCAAGGGGATCCCATTGCTGTTGGGGGATGTTTTTCTCTCTATTCTTGCACCTCATCATTTGCACCTTGTCACATATACAAAGCAGAAGAAACTTTCTCAAATTTGCTATATGGTCTATTTAGACTTCAGGATAACATTTGACAAAATTATCTTTGCTATTTTTGTAGATAGGATGTCAACCTGTGGATTAGATGACAATGATTAGTTGCATTCTGAATTATTTGGTGGATCAAAGAGTGTTCATTTATAAGTCAATGTCACTATGGAGGAAGCTCCCTAGAGGCCCCTTGAAGTGGGTTTTTAACTGTGTGTTGTCTAACATTTTAGTCAATGACATTGGGACACTTGCTAAATTTTTAGAAGACTTTTAGAAGCTGGGAGATATTACTCATACCTTCAATGGCAGTTCAGAATAATGAATAGAATTTAATAAAAGGGACAGAAAAAATTAAGTCATAGCTTTTATCACAGGTAATAAAGAGGTGCCATTTATTGTGTGAAATAGCTCACAGGATCATCTAAATATGACTAAGCAAAGCAGAATCACAATAATTGTGTTTTTAAAATCCCAGGAGATTTTCCAAGGGGAAAAAAAATGTGAGGGTAGATCTAGGCAGTATGGAGAATCATGGAAGAGTTAGTTTGTCTAAAGATGTACTTACCAAGACAGTTCTAGAGGTTGGAGATAGGATGAAAGGATTAACAAATAGATGAACTGATCAAGATCTCTGGCTTCATATCATTTCATGCAAACAAGGCAGTTCTCAGAATCTGACAAGATTATTATTGATATTAGAAACAATAGCTTTATTTTAGCAATTTCTGGGAATAAAATGGTTTAGAGTTCACATCATTCACCAGTCTTTCATTTGTTAAGGAAATCTTTGAAAAAGTGGGTGTTGATTGTTCCTAAATAGGAAGGGTTCTTGACTGAAATGTTTCAGAGGCCAGTTCCAGAGATACTTTCTAAGTGGCCAGAAGCTGGAAGTAAAATACAATGGCCTGCGGGGAAGAAGTGTTAGAGAAAGAAACTTCGGTCAAAGTTTAGTGACGCTATAAGAGTACAAAGTTGGTTACCAGGGCACATTAGTGCAGATCAGCACACGGTATGTTTGCCCCTTACTGGGAGCTCATTTTGACACTGGGTAGTATTTTGCTGGATCTATTCACTTCATCAACCAATTTCTCCATTCAAACAAATGGGGCCAAGGTCATTTGGGGTACAGGTGGATAGTCTCATCTTTTAAAACTGTTCCTTGCTGGGAAGGGGTGTAGAGCCAAGTCTGTTCCCATAGGATCCCACTTTGGAGGTGTGATGAACTCAAGGGGCCAGGACCTTGTCTAAGCAGCAAAAGCTGGTTGATACAGCATTTGATCACCATTTGAAAGACCAGAGCTTAGAAGAAACAAATCTAATAGGCAGAGGGTTAGGGACAGTATCATTGGAAAGTGTTGGGCATTTGATAAAGAGAATGATGGTTGGAAGGTTCCAATTGAAAATATTTCCCTTGATAGGGCCTTCAGAAATATTTATGGAAGGCTCATTTGACAGCCTTTAGTCTGTCCAAAGAGTTATTTTCCACTTATGGGAGCCCACAAGGTGGGGCAGAGAGAGCTAGAGAGAGAAAGCACTTAAAAGTAGGGCCTTCATCTTTGGGCTGTGTTTGGGTTAAAGGGTCAGAAAGTGTGAGAAAAAGCAATTGACCTGAAAATAATTTGATTAATTTTCTCTACCTTCAGGGCAGTAGATGGTGCAGGGGATAGAGCATTAATTTGATTGATTATAATTTACCCAAAAAAACTCATCTCTTGAAAATTGTTATTTGTGGGAAGTAAGACAGTCACTTGGTCAGGTCTACTTTTTCAGGACAATATTTTGGCAACAGGATGTGAGATGAAATGGAGTAAGAAGATATTTGACACAAAGAAGAGGATATTACAATTATGTTTACAATAGGTAAAGAAGCCTGGACTAAGGTGGTAATTGTATGATTTGTTTACTTTGTGGGTGAAGCACAAAAATGTTTTATTCCCAGAGACCTCCCTTGTGACTTTATGAAACCTGTTCCCCAGATCTCCTACCATTTCATTTTAATTTCTACATCTTTCTCTTAAAAAAAAAAAGTGGATATATGTGGGCAGGGGGGCAGCTGAGTTTCTGCCTTATTGACAAAGGAACAGAAAATAGCAATATTTAGTTTTCCTTTTGTAACCAATGGAAGAGAAAGATTAAGGATGTAGTGTCAGAGGAAAGATGGGGTCAGGAGACAAGCACTGTGCTTGGGGGGAAATAAATTAATAGATAATGTCTTCTGCAATTGGGCTGTGGGCAGAGGGAGGGAGGTGCAATTATGGGGACAGGCAAGGGACTCTATTAGAAGCCAGTGCTTTCATTAACAAAAACTAATCATGAAATACACTAGGGAATGTTGATTTCAAGTCCTACCTTTTCTTTTCATGCCCTCAAATGAGGGTCCCAAGCACACACTTTACAAATTACACCTTTCAGAAGATAAAAATTCACAAATAGAAAAGGCAATCACAGGTAGAGAATTTCTCAGAAAGAATTTTATTTTTGCATTATAATGGCAATTATATTGGGCAAATCAGAATCTGGGTAAAATACAGATAAACAAAATGAGAGTAAAGACCCCATCAAGAATAAATTATCTCTTTATGGAGAGATCACTTTGCCAAAAAACAAAATGTTTTTGGAGCTATTATCTCGAATAAGAAAAAGGAAAGGACGATCAACCACAAATCGAGGATTGATTCTTGCACAACGCCACTGTATGACTGCTGCAGTGGCAGCAGCTGCTTCTGTGCCTTCTTCATTAACTTCCACATAAGCCTTGTGAAAAGCCTTGGATAGGAATAGTTTCTTCCCAGCTGATATCCCAGAAAAGTCAGCCTTGAATCTGTCAAAGGCATCTGACATGCCCAATTTTCGAAGAATGCATTCGAAGTCTAAATTCTCCTCCAACTTAAATCTGGGAAGGAAGACATCCACCTCAGTTTTATTCATCCTCTCTGGTTTTAACCAGTCTGTTAATTTCTCAGAAGTAAGACTTTTTTCCAACTAGAAAAGAAAAAAAAAGTTGCATGTTTGAAGTTCCCAAGGGTTTAACTTAATTATATAAATATTAGTCTATGCTTCTATGGAGCTTTTATTCTTCTTGAAAATTAATAAAAGTGGTAAATGCAGAATGAAGCTAAACATACATTCATTCTCTCTGTTTCTGTCTGTCTTTCTGTCTGTCTCTCTCTCTCTCTCTCTCTCTCTCTCTCTCTGACACACACACACACACACACACAAACACACACACCCACACACACACCATTCTTCTAGAGATTGATACCTGTCTTTTCTGTATTTTCCTTCAGAGAACCTTAGATTCAGAACTGAAAGGGACCTTAGAGACCATCCAGAAGAATGCTCCATTTTACAGATTGAGAAAACAAAGGTTGATTCAGATCCTACAGGTTATAAGAGGCTGAGTCAGAATGCCAATGGAAGTGTTGGACTCTGATTCCAAATATAGCCTTTCTTTTTTTTAAAAAATTATGGCTTTTTATTTACAAGATATATGCATGGGTAATTTTTCAGCATTGACAATTGCAAAACCTTTTGTTCCAGTTTTTCCCCTCTTTCCCTCCAGCCCCTCCCACAGATGGCAGGTTGGCCAATATATGCTAAATATGTTAAAGTATATGTTAAATATAAGATATGTATACATATCCATACAGTTATTTTGCTGCACAAGATGAGTCGGACTTTGAAATAATGTACAATTAACCCATGAAGGAAATAAAAAATACAAGCAGACAAAAACAGAGAGATTAGAAATGTTATGTAGTGGTTCACACTCATTTCCCAGACTTCTTAAACTGGGTGTAGCTGGTTCTATTCATTATTGAACAAATGTAACTGATTTGGTTCATCTTATTGTTGAAGTGATATGATATATCATCATATAGTATTGTTGTTGAAGTATATAATGATCTCCTGGCCCTGCTCATTTCACTCAGCATCAGTTCATGTAACTTTCTCCAGGCCTTTCTGAAATCATCCTACTGGTCATTTCTTACAGAATAATAATATTCCATAATATTCACATACCACAATTTATTCAGCCTCTCTCCAACTGATGGGCATCCACTCATTTTCCAGTTTCTTGCAACTATAAAGAGACCTGCCATGAACATTCTTGCACATATAGGTCCCTTTGCCTTCTTTAAGATCTCTTTGGAATAAAAGCCCAGCAGTAACACTGCTGGATCAAAGGGTATGCATAGTTTGATAACTTTTTGAGCATAGTTCCAAATCGCTCTCCAGAATGGCTGGATGTGTTCACAATTCCACCAATAATGTTTCCTTGTCCCTCTTTTCCCACATCCCCTCCATCATTCAGCATTATTTTTTTCTGCCATCCTAGCCAATCTGACAGGTGTGTAGTGGTATTTCAGAGTTGTCTTAATTTGCATTTCTCTAATTAATAATGACTTGGAGCATTTTTTCATATGAATAGAAATAGTTTCATTTTCTTCATCTGAAAATAGTCTATTCATATCTTTTGATCATTTATCAATTGAAGAATGGATTGCAAATATAGCCTCTTTTTCCTCTGCCTTCCCCATCCCACAACCTACTCACTTAAATGATTCCACACCATCTTAGTTTACCTCAGAAATCCCACTTCCTCCTCCCCATTTCATTTTTCACTTCTAATCTTAAACTTCTCTAGCACTCTGTAGCCTTCAAAGCACTTTCACACATAATCTCATTTCATCTTCACCCTTTCACAACCACCCACTCACTGAATTATTTCAGGCAGAGATTACCCCCATTTTACAGATGAGGAAACTGGCTCTGAGATCTCCTGGGTAGGCAAAATACTGACTTTTCAGTTCGCAATTCTGCAATCAACATTACTTACTGCTGGGCTTTACTTTTACTATGGATTTACAAAACTGGGATAGATTCTGGTCATGAGAGAAGCTCATCTTGACCAGACTGAGAATCAGTCATGAATCTCTCTGGGTTACTAACATAGGAGTTCTCCTCCAATGAAGCAATAAAAGAAAGGCAAGCTGCTCGGTGCTTGCTGTCACAGTGATTTCCCATCATATCTCTAGCTTAACTGGTTCCATTCTACTGTGCCTGCCCACTATGCCCTAGAAGGACCTGGGAAAAAAAAAAAAAAAAAAAAACACCTAAATTCCTCTTTTCCTGTAATAATTCCAGTCCATGAAATATTAAAAGAGGTTCTCTGGTTACCTCTAGCTTTAGATGGGTCCTGCTGCTATAACCTTCCACTGTTAGACCTTATAGCTGAATACCATTCTTTCTCCTCAACTTCTCTACCATACTCTATTTGTGATACAACACATACAAAGAAATCGGTGTAACCTTCCGGTGATCTAGACATCGAGGACAAGAAGATTCACTTTAAAGGACTTAATAATTAAAACCAAAATTTAGATGTAATGCCTACAGCTCTGAATCAATATTTTTTTTCCAATTGTTCAATTATTGCTCTCACCGTTTTTAGATCTGTGTTCTCATCTGGAAGCAAAATGACCATGTCCATTTGTCCTCCAACATAGGGTAGAACTAGGACCTTAGTAAACACTTCTCTTAAGTACGTCATGGGAAATGTAGATTTCTGAAACATCATTTGTACTGGTTTCTGCTTGTCCTAAAAAGAAATAAATGCACATGAAAGTGAATCCCGGGGCAATTGAAGGGGGTACATAAAATCAATACAACAGTCTAAAAAAAATGACATATTTGCATGCCCCTATCTCATGTCTTTAGATTATAAATCCTCTGAAGGTATAAATTGTCCACAGAGTGATACCTTCATGTCTGGGGCTTGTTTCCTTAAGAGGAAATGGGCTAAACTCATCTATTGAAAAAATAGAAGTTTTGTTCTTTCCTGTGACTGCTCTTGGCAGGCATATATGAATAAAAATATCTCTAAGACTAGAGTCTCTGGGGCAGCTAGGTGGTGCAATGGATAGAGCACCAACCCTGAAGTCAGGAAGACCTGAGTTCAAATCTAGCCTCAGACACTTCATATTGTCTAGTTGTATGACCCTGGGAAAGTCACTTAACCCCAATTGCCTCAGGACAAAAAAAAAAAAAAAAAGACTAGAATGCCTAAGTTTCCTTTTTCTTTCTTTGGGATTTCTCCTAATTCAAGCAATTAGTGCTCCCCTGTTCTCTTCTTCCCCTTCATCCTATAAGAACAAGGAAGGTTCAAAATTGAGCTAAGTCTACAACTGAATATTTAGTTAATCCTCAGTGTGAATAAGTTTCACTTAAATTAAATCAAAAATTTATTTCTGATCTGATGGTGATATGAAACTAGTTTAAATACACACACACACACACACACACACACACACACACATATATATATGAAACGAGTTAAAGGAATTTCATATGTCACCAAGAAATGGATGAGCTATACTTTTAAAAAAATATAAAACAAACTTTGGAATCTTTTATCCCACTCAAAAAACACTATTTCTACACACAAGACTTACCTACACATAAGTACTCCTTTTTAAGGTAATAACTATTAGAGAAAGAAGAGAAAAGGAACTAGTTCTTATTTTTCCTCACAACATCTTCTATATAGGTTCTATATGTTTCTAGAACATTTTACATTATTGCAATTAGTGGGGGGATTGTTTTTTGTTAAATTTTGTACTGTAGAATATTTTTTCTAACAATGTTTTATGTTTTGCAATTATACATAAGACAATTTTATATATTCTTTTTAAAATACTACTTTGAATTCCAAAATTTCTCCCTCTGTCTCTTTCCTCCCTTATCCCTAAGACAGTAAAGCATTTGATATAGAATCTATGGAATATGCCTGAGACTAACATGTCTTTTTTCTGTGAGTTAATCTATATCCAGGGCATCTCTATGATAATGTAATTTTTTTAAAAAATAGACATTAATCTTAGGGATACTTCCACATGTATAAATAAGATTTAATGCTATTGTGGACCATATTTCATCATCAACCAATGTCTAAAAACTCTTTTTGTCATTACCAGTGAAGTTTCTGAAATAAGAGTACGTTGATAGAGAACTTTGTTTTCTTTGGAATATGAGGTATTTAACAGCTGCTTGACAGTTAACAGAAAAGCATTCAGATCAATAATGCCTTCTCTAGGTTTATTGTATATGTGTTTATGCATATGTGTGTGCACATGTGCATGCAAACAAATATATACATATATGTAGAGAGAGATACAGATATATATAGGTACACACATATTCATATACATCAACCTCCTACAAAGTCTACCCTATTACATATTTTATTACTTGATGATATTAAGTCACAGTAATCTCTCTCCCCTAAGACCTTTTGCACTTACAGTCTCTCCTATAAAATGAAAGGTTAAATTCTTTTCTAGTCTCTGAGCTCAATGATGTAATTCTTTATTATGTCTGAATATATATAGAAAAAAAATCCCTTCTAGAGAATAGCTCTAGAAGGGGATAAAGAGGATGCAGAGAGGAAGTATAGTTAAGGAAAGAAAAAGGAAAGAATTACATTCAGAGTCTGGTAGAAAAGAAAGTAGATTTCTCAGGCCACTGATTAACTATGTTAAGCTTAGATCAAAAGATTTCTTTTTAAGGAAGTATCAAAAGACTCTTGAGGAAAGAGTAACTTGGAAATCAGAGATCACACAGAGATAGCTTCAATGAAGAAAATAACAACTCTCTCCAAAGAGGATCTTAATACTTCTCTTAGGTTTGCCTTGCTAATAAATAATTTCCCACAATGTATCCTCAGTGACCAAGGTAAAAATTATTGCCAAACTGAAAAACAGAAGAGAGCATGTTCTCTGCTTTCATGATTTACCATGACAACTTTATAAGAAAGTAAACACACAGAAAAGCAAGGAAACTGTCTTCCAGATTGTAAGGTCTTGAGGTAAGGAAAATAAGTGGTATAACAAGTGAAATGAAGAAAAACTGAACTGTGGAATTGAATTCTTTTTTTTTTGACCTTGATAGAAGAAATCATACTTTCAGAGAACTTGCAATTCTAATAAACTATAGCACCACAAATGACTTTGCCTTAAAACAACCAGACTTCAAAAAAATAAAAACAAGTATTCAGTTATCAGCACTGTATAAATAAGCTATTTCTTTTTTTCATTTTTAATAATTTATTTATTTTAAATACACATTGCTTTATGAATCACGTTGGGAGAGAAAAATCAGAGCAAAAGGGAAAAACCATGGGAGAGATTAAAAAACAAAAGAAAAAAAGTGAACATAGTATATATTGTATTACATTCAATCTCCGTAGTTCTTTTTCTGGGCACAGATGGCATTTTCTGTACAAAGTCTATCAGGATTGTTTTGGAAAGCTTGATTTCTTTATTATATCAGAAAATAGAAGGGAAAGTCCTTCCAAGGGAGAAAGAAAAAGATAGAAAGATGAAGAAGAGTTAAGTAAAGAAAAAGAAGAGTTTAAGTGTGTTGTTAGTCTTTCATCTATATCTAAAGAAAAAAAGGAACATGTTGATTCTTTCCCATTGTCCCAATTATCCATTGAATTCTAGGACAGTGCAAAATTTCCACTTACCTTGCTGATTTTGAACATTTGTTCTTTTGTTGCACGTTTGTCAAATTGATTTTGCCATTTTCCTTTGAAATAGATAGCATTCACAAGCACCAAAGAGGTCAGTTGATCAATAGAACCATTAGTTAGTAGTTCTACAATCTTACCTGAATTAAAACATTATAGATTAAAGTTAGTGGAGATGTAGCTGTAATCGCAACTAAAACAAATGAGATAATACATATACAGCATTTTATAAACTTTAAACAAGTCTAGCTAGCCTCCTCCTTGTGCTCTTCCTCCTCCTCATTATCATAACATTGATTATATGATCGATCAATAAATACACTAACCAGAGTTTCAATTGTAACAATTTACTCAAGTACAATCATTCACCTTTACATAGAACTGCTAATAGTTATATAGTCCACAATGATCTATCCATTATATGTTATCAAGGAAAAATATATACTAAAATCTTTTCCAGTGTAGTAACAAAAATACCATGGTTAGTTTGTAAGAAAATTTCCATTTTCAAATATGTATCATCCTTCCTTTCACTGTGTTAAAGAAAAATTCTCTTTACAACTCCAAAATGTGTTAACATCTAGCATCTCATGAGACTCATAAAAATCCCATGAGGTTTTTGATGTTAGGATAAGCCCCCATGCATAAATAAAGAAAATGAATCTTAGAAAACTGAGGAGACTCCAATTACACATAACTAATAAGTGACATATCTTGGATTCTGGTTTTCTGACTCCAGCCCTTGTCTTTTTTGTTGTTGTTGTAGCTGCTTTTTCTTTATATATGGTTTTTATATTTATTTTATTAAATTTCCATATTTATTTCATATTTATTCATATTCTGACTTATTGCATATTTAGTTAACTAAAGTTCCGTATTTATTCCACTAAATATTTCATGATTACCTACAAATATATTTTTATATTCATTTTTAAAAATTTTGAATTCCACTAAGTAAGAAAAGATCTCCAGGGTTGGATGGAATCACACGTGAATTCTATCAATTATATTTAATGAACCATTAATTCCAATATTATATAAACTATTTGAAAAAATAGGCAAAGAAGGATTCCTGCCAAATTCTTTTTATGGCACAAATATGGTACTCATACCTGAACCTGGAAAAGCTAAAACAAAGAAAGCAAATTATGGACCACTTTTCCTAGAAAATGTGCATGCAAAAATTTTAAATAAAATATTAGCAAAGAGATCATAATAATCTATCACCAGAATAATATACTCTGACCAAGTGGGAAATTTACCAGAAATACAGGGCTGGTTCAATATCAGGAAAACTATTGGCATAATTGATCATATTAATAACAGAATAAACAGAATCCATATGATTATTTCAATCAATGTAGAAATAGCTTTTGAAAAAATTACAGTATCCATTCTATTAAAAACACTAGGGAACAAAGGAACAAATTTAGTTTTGCTTAAAATGATAAGCAGCATGTATCTAAAATCAAGTAGTATATGTAATGGGGAAAAACTAGAAGCATTCTCAATTACATCAGGGTGAAAAAAGGATGCGTATTATTACCACGATTGTTCAATACTGAACTAAAAATGTTCGCATGAGTAGTAAGAGAAGAAAAAGAAATAGAAATAATTGGAATAGGAAATAAGGGAATAACTATAACTCTTTGCAGAGGTTAAGAAGATATACTTAGAAAATTCTAGATAATCACCTAAAAAGTACTTGAAAAAATTAATAATTTTAGTAAAATTGTAGGACATAAAACAAACCCACATAAATAATCGGCTTTTTAATATGTTAGCAATAGAACCCGGCAGCAAGAGATAAATTCCACTTAAAATAACTGTAGAAAATATAAAATTTGGGGGAGTCTTCATGCCAAGACAAACCCAAGAAATATAGGAACACAATTACAAAATACTTTTCATATAAGTAAAGTCACATCCAAACAATTGGAAAAATATAAATTGCTAATGCTTAGACTGAACTAATATAATAACACTGACTATTCTACCTAAATTAGTCTATTACCATACCAATGCCATACCAATCAAACTGCTAAAAATTAGTTTATAGAGCTAGAAAAAACAATAACAAAATTCATTTGGAAAAAGAAAAAGTCAAGAATATCAAGGAAATTAATGAAAAAAATTACAGAGGATGATCAACTAGCAGTATCATTCTTAAAACTGTATTAAAAAGTAGCAGTGATCAAAACCATTTGGAAGTGGCTAAGAAATAGAGTGGCGGATCAACGGAGAAAGTTTGGGACACAAAACACAATAATTGATGAGTAGAATAATCTATTGTTTAATAAATTCAAAGGCTCTAGTTTCTGGGATAAGAACTCATTATTTGAGAAATTGCTGGGAACACTGGGAAATAGTATGGCAGAAACTAGGTATAAACCACCATCTTACAACTTATACCAAGAGAAGGTCAAAATGGGTACAAGATTTCCACATAGAAAGTGATATACTGAAAGCAAATTAAGAGAGCAAGTTTAGCGGTCACATTTATGGAGAAGGAAAGAATTTCTGATCCAACAAGAAATAGAGAATATTATTAGATGCAAAATAGATCATTTTGATTCCATTAAAGGAAAGCTTTTGCACAAACAAAACCAATGCAGCCAAGATTAGACATGAAGGAGAAAGCAGGGAAAAAAATTTTGCAGCCACTATTTTAGTTCAAGGTTTCATTTCTTAAATATATAGAGAACAGAGTCAAATTTGTGAGAATTCAAGTTATTGCTAACTAACTGATAAGTGATCAAAGGATATGAAAATTTATTTTTTAAAATTGTTTAGAGGAATATGTTTCAAATGACAAATTGAGGGTTTTCTCTATTCTGACATCTTGGCTTCACCTCCCAGAAATTGCTAAACCTCCTTAGTACTATATCATATATTGAAATAAATACTTGGCAATCACAAAAATAATTCTGTGAAAATCTACACAGTACATGGCTTTGAACGAGTAACCAATTTACAATGCGTTTACTAAGAAATTGAGTCAATTTAAATATTGTCATCAGAATAAAATGTGTACAGCATGAATACATGTAAATGCACATATTTAAAAGGCACAGAAAGACAGGGGAATAGGGTTTTACATGGCTTGAATAAGAATATGGTAACATTGTTTGAGGTGGATGGAAAACTTTAGGAAGCAACATAAAAGGAGAATTTGTCTTAGTTCCTAACAGTAGAATGGCTATTTTAGCCATTCAATAAATGAAGAAATGCATTGTAATTGGAAATGATTCATCCTAGTAGCTTATTACAACATTCAGAAATATTCTTGATACTGAGGACATTAAAATTCAGGGGAAAGAAAAATAAAATCAAATAATATTTAATGGACAGATTTTTGTCTACTTTTTAATGCTTAGAATTGACTCCTTTTTATATTTTGGAAAATAGTTATCAAAACCACAAATTGCCATCTCTAAAATAACTAAAAAGAAATCCCATGATTTTTTACCTTCAGTCTTTTCTTCTACCCACTTATTTATATGTTTTCTTGCTTCCTCTGATGCATTAGCAAAGTCAAGTTCTTCCATTTTTGAAAGGTAGAATTTTTGACAGGATTCCTTAAAAGACTAAACAGTAGGATAAACAAGACAATCAAATGTCACAAGTCCAAAATTAAATTTCATCAATGCACTGCATTGCAATGCACCATAAATTGATTCCAATCTTTATGTTTGACTTGGATGAACTTTTATGTCTTTAACTAAATGAATCTAATGACTTAAGTATTAGAAATCAAAGCTTGTTAAACACTTTTACATTTTATTAGCACAAATAGGTCACTTAAAAAGCTAAGATTATGGTCCGGGTTCCAAAGGAAGACTAATGAAGTGGCAATGTTCTCTAATAAATCAACAAATTGCTATTTAAAAATAAACTATCAGAAAAAATGTTTAATCCAGACATTCATTGTCTATAGGTTCAAAGGATCACAGATCTTGAATTGAAAGACTTTAGAAAACATCAGTCCAACCTATTCCATTTTTAGACAGGCGAAACTGAGGCCCAGAGAGAAAATGTGTCCAGATAACAAGTAGCAGAGGTGAGATTTGAATTCTGGTAAATGCTTTGTCCACTGAACCTTACTATTAATTCTTTGAAATTATGAATAATAATACTATGTTTCCAGGGCTGACTTTTTCAAATACTTCCAAATGAATCTTTAATACATGACAGATGAGGTACTCTTGCCATTCTTTAACTTGAAAATGTCACTGATTTCCATAAGTTGATATAGGGAGAAATAATAGACAAGACTTACTGACATAAAATCATGAGTCTTTTCTCCAAAAAGTCTGTTGGCAATTCTCAGCAGGCACTGATCACCAGATTTATTAGCTTCTTCAAGAAAAAACTGGAAACTTTGATGGACATCTGTACCTTTGTTTAAAGAAAGAACCTATATAGAACAACAAAAGTACAACTTCAGTACTATTTTCCTTTCTTTTAAAACAAAAAATAAACCTTCAAAGGAAAATCAACTGAAAGATCCACAGAGACTGAAAGTACTTAAAAATAAAAGTTGAGGACATCACCCAATTCTATAAGGTCCATTAGCCCCTTAGGCATTTAGGAAGAAATACCAATCTTTTTTGTTCAGCTTTTAAAACCCTTTACCATCTGGGTCTAACCTACCTTTACAGATTTATTAGACATTACTGAACTTCATATTTTGATCTTCCTCACTTCCTCATGTACCTTCCCAAATAGTGACCTTATAGTTATTCCTCCAAGCATGGTAAAAAGGTAAGATTATTCTGCATTAGTAACCTTAGGCACATTTCTATCTTGAATGCCTACTGTCCATACCACAGAGACTAGACAGATCACCCACATATTGTATTTACTTTCCCTCACTTTCTATGTCTACACTATTGAAAAAGTTCAGCTCCTTTGAGATGTGGCTTTGGAGAAATACAAAAAGTTTCATATAGTTTGGTCTAGTTGCTTTTTATTTTGTTTTTTGTTTATTAGTTTTCTCTTAGTCCCAAGTACCTGTTGTATCTGTGCAGCAGTATTTCCCTTGGCCCCCTCTAAGACCATAGTCAGGGCACAATAGAGACTCAAGGGAGAATAAAACACATTCTGTGAGCTGTCTTTTTCAGTAATTTCTTTAAAAACATTCAAAGTAAAAGTGTTGATTGCATCAGAGAGCGCATCCATCATGTAACTCCTAGAATGAGAAGACAAAGAAACATATTACATGAAAATGAGGCATTTCTGTGTGTATGCATCTAATGCATCTACTACTTTTTGACTCTACATCATCTTCAATGATGCATCTTTACAAAGCACTTGATATATCAATTTTTTACTTTTTTACTTTCAAAGCAACCCAGCAAGGGAGGTGCTATTATTTTGCTCATTTAAAAGATAAGGAAACTGAGGTAAATAGAGGTGAACTAAATTACCCTTAGTCATACAGCTTAATAAGGATCTAAGATTTTAATGGAGGTCTTCCTCATTCTAAATAGTTGCCTCTCTAAATGAACAAAATAAAAATATAAATAAACACCGGAAAAAAGCCAATAAATTCATTTTTGCTGATTATTATTATCATTATGACTCATAGTTGGAAAATACTTTGATGTTAACAAGAGACTTTGCATCAATTTCTTGTTTCCCAAGTGGAAATAGAACCAATAAGATTTCTTTCTGATCTCCTAAACAAGCCCTGTCCAGGATCTGCCAGTAACTAACTTTGTTATTTTGACTAGATTATTCCGTCCTTCTGGGCTCTTCATCTCGAATCCCTCTGTGATTACTGACAATTTTTTAATTGTATGAATGTTTCCAAATGAAACCCATCCTTCTCTCCCCCATGCAGAGATGGTGTAATGAGACTTCTGCCCATTTCTTTACTCTTTCTGCACATTTCTAGGACAAGTACAACTTGGAAGGTAATAGCTGGGAAAAACTTGCTTCTGTTCCCATCAAGGCCTTCGGAAGTCTTCTTTCTTTTCCTCCTCCCATCGCAGTACTGATTGGGGAGAAGGAAGTGCTAAGTATGAATCATCTAGACCTTTGCTAGCTCAGCAAGATTGAGAAAGTCTGAACTTTACTATCTAAAATTGCTCCCCGAGGCAGGAGGGAGGAACACTGATTATTTAGACACATTTTGATTTAATTGAGTGGCTTTAAGTGCATGTTTATAACACCCCCGGGTTGCAGCCTCGGGAGACTTTTTAGCTGAATCATTTGCATTGACAAAATCATCATAAATCCACCATTACTGCATCTAATCAGCTTGACAAATTACGATGTCAAAGTCCAGGTTATATTTTTTCTATAAAAGACCTTAACTGTACCTCACTAACTTGCTAACTCCCTTCTAGGGTTATCCCACCAGCAGCCGTAATTCCGATTTAAGGAGTCTTCCCCTTAATGGCGTCTTCTTCCTACTACTAGGAAACTTTTCTTCCCCTCTTTTAAACGCTAAAAATCTTTATGGATATATTCTTCTCTTAACAGTTAAATAAATAATATCCTTGCTCTTGATTCTATGCCTACAAATTCTTTTAAGACACACCCCATAACCTGAATATACTTTGGGGGTCCAACAGCCCTGAATCTCAAGGTTAGCAGGGTTGATACTGCAGTTCAGTTTTCGCAGTTTCGCTATGCACGGGGGTTAGACCATTAGATCTAGAGACCTCAGCAGAGCTCCAGCTTCAGAGAATGTCAAGAGCATCTACGCCAGCCGCTTTCCAACAACCCTATGCATAACCCAGAAGACACAGACTAGGAAGCCCAGAAGTGCCCCAGAGTGCCGGGAGAAGCCGGCAAGTGGCAAAAAGAACTATCCTCATTCCCAAGCGAGCGCTCAGAACCTACTTGCCTCTGCCAGGCTTCCATGCCGGGTTCGAGCTACAAGTACTCGCTGTCAGAAGCTACAAGCTCTGACTCAAGGACTTTCGAGTTTCAAAACCCAGACACAAGATCAAAGTCAGGGAGCGAGGCTCCACAAATCCCGAGGTGGACAGCCCTGATCTCAGGGCCAAGGAGGAGAGAGGGCTTGGTAGACCAAGGACCCGTTTCGTCCTCTGAACATCGCCTCTAACAAAGTGGGGCCATCCTGCTCCAACGCTCGGGCTTTCCCAGTACTCAGCCACAAAATCAGAGAAGATCCGTGAGTAGCTTAGTCTTCCACTTCCTACCTGTGTGGGCTGTACAGCGGACCTTAAGAGTAGCAGCTATAGTTTCCTTCCACACCCTCTGGTTTACAAACCCAGAGAGAAGTCCTGCTTTTAAGCCCAGCTGTTTACCCTCTAGGGGATGATTCCGAGAAGGCTGAGACACACCTCCTAGATTTGGGGATAAGCCCTTTTGATCTGGGGGAGGAGTCGGGCAGAAACTAATTTACTCCTACTCTTTAAACTATTTTCTGGCTTGGGGCATACTGGAAATCTGGTGCCCCGGGAACTAAAGTGGCATTAAGATCCGTTGGAGCCCGGCCGCCTCATATCTGAAGGCTCGAATTCCAGTGTGGCTATGATCCATATTGCCTGTGTGACGCTAGGAAAATCATTTCGTTTCTCAAGTGTCTTAGGCAACTCTCTTAGACTGTAAATTTCAGAGAAGGTTCCAGTCCTCACTGAAATAGGAAATTTTCTACACCGCTAAATTAAGAGGTCCGGTCCCAATCCCTGTCCTCAGTCAGTCCATGCACTTCTAAACCTTCTCCTGGTAACTTGGGATTTAGAAAGAATAATTCTCCAGGGAAGAAGGAAGAAAGGAAAGAACAAATAGAGGTCGTGAGGGGAAAACGGACTGAAAACCATGCTAAACAATTTGCCTAAAACCTCTTCTTTTCCTGTAGTTTAAGTGGTCCACGGGAAAAAAGTGAAAAGAGTGAGAGCTTAAAGCTTTCTAAGATAATATAGTCTATTTGGGGGGGGCAGAGAGAGAGAGAGAGAGAGAGAGAGAGAGAGAGAGAGAGAGAGAGAGAGAGAGAGAGAGAGAGAGAGAAGGAGAAGAAGAAAAACATGTGTATACATACACATATATTTTAAATATAATACAAAGAATATAGTAAAAGCCCAAGGAACATATGAATTACTTGCTAATAATGGATAGTAATGAGAGCTAATTTTCACTTGAGAAAAATAAAGTGAGACATCATAGAGGAAATGGCATTTAGTTTAGAAAGATGTTTTCATTCCTATAGGCTGACTCACTTGGTTTCAAGGTTTTGGAAGATCATACTAGAAAGAGGGCATGGAGAAATTAAAAATACAGAATTAAGATGAGAGTGGCTACTTCAAGGAAGTTAGAGTTAGAATCACTGATCTAAACGATTATCCGAATTCCAACTTTTTTTATACAAAAGAGGAAAGAGAGGGCCAGAGATATTAATCAACAGATATTCATTGGCTTTTCTCAGTAGCACATGTGAGTCACCAGCCTCAAAGATAAAATGGATCAAAATGTTGTCTTATTTGGCCACACTGAACTTGACTGCTTAGAATGAAATTGGCAATTGTGAAAATAAATGAAAGCCACCAAGATCCAAATACTCTTTGTAATGAAATCCAGAGAGTAAAAACTAAAATGTTTTCTTTTCTCCCAGACTGATGTTACAAAGTGATGCTTGTCAATGCATAAGGAAACACTTTTCATGGAGTACAACTAACCAAATATATCTCAGATTTCAAAAGAAATGAGCCCCATTCTGGGAAATGACAATGACATACCTAGGAACCCTCTCACTTATTCTAGATTGTTTATGCAATTCTTTATTTTTCCACTATACAAATATATCTGTATTGTATGTATATATGTATATGTATGTATACATATCTATATGTGTTTGTATGCACTAATCCTATTCTGAAGACCCTGATAAAGCATGCTATCTATAGCCTCAATTAAAAATAATAGGCTGTGGGTTTAGAATCATCTCAGTCAAAGCACCTGGCATAAAGTAGGGACTTTATACATGCTTGTTATTAATTGATTTCTTATTAAACATAGAAGATATCTGACTTGAATATTTCTATGAGGAGTAAGAAAATGAGTGAAATGAGTGACTGATTTGGGGGTCAATACTTGGAAGAGAGAGAGAGAAGTATATAAGCATATATTTTTCCCCCACCCCCTGCCAAAGAATGTCATAAAGGCCAGTAAATTGTCTGTTGTTTTTCAAACCTGACTTTTAGAACACCAAGTTTTTATCCCCAACTTCAGTAGACCAGTAGCATTATACATTCTCTTTTCCAGTTTCACAAGAGAGGAAATGAAAGCCTAGAAAGGTCAAGTCACCAGGTTCACACTAGTAAGTGATAGAGCCAGAATTTAAACACAGGCCCTCTGCATCCAGGTGAGAAAAAATGAGATTTAGAGATATTATATGTCTTCATTGAGAAAAGAAGTAGTTCTACTATTAGAATCTAGGTTTTCTGATTCCTACTGGAACAGTACTCTGTCTATTACATGAGAATATATTTCTATAATGAATTCTGAAATTAATTTTTCCTCATGAGCCTTAAGTAGCAATGTAATCTAATAACATTAAGGTTTATATCACTTGATTTGGGGATCATTAACTTATATTTTTAGGATCAATGTTTTCATCAGAAAACTTAATGACCATGCAGTTCCTCAGCCTCATCTGGGAACTCTAGGATTTTGTTGGACATTTTCTTTATGTATATCCCATATTAAATGTTGCCTACTTAAACACCATCTGCACTAGCTTTTTCTCATTCTGGTGGGAAAAAGATGAACATGCTATTAACTTCAGATTATTGAAGGCACTAATACAAGTTCCTGAAAAGATTCACTTGATAGAAAGAAATTTTCATGATACATACAAAGGAATCATCATTTCTGTGCCTTTTCAATGAATACAAAAATGCCCTCAACTTTTAGCCCCCATTATTCCAGTTCCATAAAACTATACTTGCTGCAAAGTGGAACTGTGCATTTTTTAAAAATCACCCATTGCTCTTTGCAAATCTCCTCCAATTGACTCCTCCTGGCTGAGGCTCCAAGAGCTTCTTATATATGATCTCTTAAAGGTGTGAAATCAAAGGTTGACTCCTCCGAGAGAGTGAGATTGTGGTTTCCTGACTTGTGAATCTCCCAGACTTGGGAATCTCCTGACTGAATCCTGACTTGTGAATCTTGAACGCAAATGTGTGAACTAATGTGTGAACTCTTAAAAGTGTGAACTTAAGTACATAAGCATTGTTTCTATCAATTCTAGTGAGTTAGCACCTTGTTTCAACTTTTGACCCATAACAGTTATGGAATATTATTGTTCTATTAAAAAACGATCAGGAGGATGATTTTAGAGAGGCCTGGAGAGATCTACAAGAATTGATGCTTAGTGAAATGAGCAGAACTAGGACATCATGATACACAACAACATCAATACATACAATGATCAATTCTGGTGAATGTGACTCTTTCAAACAATGAGATGATTGAGACCAATTCCAATGATCTTGTGTTGAAGAGAGCCATCTACACCCAGAGAGAGAACTGTGGGACCTGAATGTGGATCACATCACAACATTCTCACTCTTTTTGTTGTTGTTTGCTTGCATTTTGTTTTCCTACTCATTTACTTTCTTTTTTTGATCTGATTTCTCTTGTGCAGCAAAAGAATGTATAAATGTGTTTATATATACATATTGGATTTAACATATATTTTAACATGTTTAACCTATATTGAATTGCTTCCCATCTAGGGGAAGAAGTAGGGGAAGGAGGAGAAAATCTGAAGGCTATGCAAGGGTCAGTGTAGTCAAATTATCCATGCATATGTTTTGAAAATAAAAAGCTTTATTAAAAAAAAAAAAAGTAAATAAGTCAGCAGCAAGCACAGAGAAGGTTGCCTTTGATTGCTTCATTAGAAGAGAATTTCTCTGTTAGAATCCCAGAGAGTCCAAAGACTGATTCTCAATCTGGTCAAGATGAATTTTTGCCATAACTAGGAGCCTTCCCAGTTCCATAGAATAAGTAAAGCCCAGCATTAAGTCATGTTGAGTTCAGCCTTGAAGGTTGAAAAATCCGTATTGTGCCTACCCAGGAAATTTTTGAGCCAGTTTTCCCATCAGTAAATGGGGGTAAATTCTGCCTAAAATAATATGATGGGCTGTTCTGAGTGATGAAAAAGAGCAGATGAGATAATATATGAAAATGCTTTGAAGGCTACACAGTGCTAGAGAAGTTTAAGATTAGAAGGTAGTAATGAAAGGAGGAGTAAGAGAGTAAAAGCAAATTGAGGGGAAGAGGGAGAGAGAGAGAGAAACACAGAGACAAAAATAAAAAGAGACACAGAGGTAGGAAGGGAGAGACAGTGAAAATATACATTGCACTTGCTTGTATATTTTCTACATTTCTAACTTTTCAAGTATAAAGCTCCTTGGGAACTTAAACCTTGTTTTCCCCCTTGCATTCTCCACTCCCAGCATAGTAATCTTACATATAGTAGCTATCACAGTAATATTACAGTAAAATGATTCTTCAATTTCAATTCATTTAATATAGATATAGAAATCTATCTTACTATGAAAGAAAGTAGGGAGAGGAAGAAGTTATGAGAAAGAGGAGGATGACAGAAGAAAGGGAATATTGAAGAAAGAGGTGTCAAAAGCAAAAGACTTTTAAGGAGGGATAGGGTGAAAGGAGAGAGAAAATAGAATAAACATGAGAGAAATACAGTTAGCAATAGTAACTGTGAAAAAAAATTTGTAGCAAGTTTCTCTGATGAAGGCCTCACTTCTCAAGTATATAAGGAACTGAATCAAATTTGTAAAAAAAAAAAAAAAAAAAAAAAAAAAAAAAGAGCCATTCCCCAAATGACCCAAAAATATAAACTATGCCCAATTAATTAAGTTAAATCTTGAGACTTATAAAATACAACTCTTTTTTTTTTATTTTTAGTTGGGAAAAGAATTTACTTCTGAGAAATTAACAGATTGGTTAAATCCAGAGAGGATGAATAAAACTGAGGTGGATGTTTTCCTTCCCAGATTTAAATTGGAGGAGAATTTAGACCAGAAATGCATTCTTCGAAAACTATGCATGTCAAATGCCTTTGATGGATCCAAGGCTGACTTTCTGGGATGTCAGCCAGGAATGATCTGTTTCTGCCCAAGGTTATACACAAGGCTTATGTGGAAGTTAATGAAGAAGGCACAGAAGCAGCTTCTGCTTCACACTGCAACACACACGTTGACAATATGTAAAAAAATTATTCCTTGATTTCTGATTGACCATCCTTTCCTGTTTCTTATTCAAGATAACAGCTCAAAAAACATTTTGTTTTGGGACAAAGTAACCTTTCCATAGAGAGATCATTTTACTCTTAATGGGGTCTTTACACTGATGTTGTTTATTTCCCATCTTCTGATGTGCCCATAAACCAAAAAGGTCCTTATCAACATGGTGATAATAATCTAAAAATAAAATTCTTTATGGGAAATGTTCTATCTGGCATTGGCTAGGTATACTTTTGCATATTTTTCTCCTTTAAATTATATAATTTTCAAAGTGCATGTCTGGTACTCTCCCCTGAGGACATGAAAAACAAAGATAGGGCTAGAAATTCAACATTCCCTAGTGCATTTCATGGTCAATTCTTTTTTAATGAAAGCTTTAACAGAGTTCCTTACCTGTCCCCATAACTATGACTCATTCCTCTGCCCACATCCCAGTTCCAGAAGGTATAATCAATCATGTCATTTATTGACAACCACTGTGCTCAACTTTTGACACCAATATTACACCCTATCTTTCCTCTGACACTACTTCATTTAGTCTTTTTCTTCTACTGGATAAAAAAGGAAAATAAACATTATTATTTGGTATTCCTTTATCGTAGACACCCCATCCCATTTTTTTCTTTTAGAAGAAGACTTAGAAATTAAAATGGAATTCCTAAAATGTAGGAATATGGGGAATGGCTTTCATGAATTCCTGAGGGAAATAAATCTCTGGGAACAAAACCTTTTGGGAGCCTCAGCAACAAAATGAATAAACAAATCACACAGTCACCACCTTAGCCCATTCTCTCATCACACCTTGCAAAGGTTATTGTAATACCTTCTTCTTTATATAAAGTATGGACCCATTCCATTCTGTGCTGCACCAAGTTGCCAAAATAATTTTTTCTTGAAAAGCAGATCTGACCAAGTGACTTGCCTTTTCACAAAGAAAAATTTTCAAGACAGAAGAGTTTCTGGGTAAGTTACCAGTAGGTTAACAAAAGGAGCATATTTGTACTCTCAATGACCAAAGAGAACTAAGCTCTGAAACCTTCAATACTTATAAGGGTTTTGGGAAGGGGCCATATAACAGAAGATGAGAATCAACTTTGACTAAAAAGTAATGAGAATAATGAATATTATAATGAAAAGTGGACTTAGTCTAAAGAGAGCATAAATAACTGTGATCCTTCTTTCAGTTTTGTTCAAAGACACTTATCTGTATGCATATCACTGCTCTGACAAGAAGAAAAACCCACATTTGCCCAGACTTGTCTAAAGAAAACACAGTTGGCTGGTATCCATCAATTCACACAAATTAAATTTCTTTATCTTCTGAACTGATATGAGTTTTCCCTCTCGATATCAAAACACTCAATATCACTTCAAAGGCTGAATAACCTGCAGGAACTGATGTCTGAATAAAGAAGTAGAATACTGGGGAAACCTTGGGACTAATTCAATAGTTATTAATACATGATTATTTCTCTCATAATCAACTCTATGGCTTCCTGTTGCCTATAAAATTAAATACAAACTCCTGTGTTTAGATTTTGAAAGACTTTATAACCTGTCCCCGATATCTTTCTAGTCTCTTTGGACATTATTTTCCACAGAACTTTCATTCAGATTCTGTTCATCACTCATAATACCCCCTCTCCAATCTTCATACTTTTACATTAGGCATAACCTGTACCTAGATTGCAGTCTTTCTTTGCCTCTGTCTCATAGAGTCCCTCTCTTCCTCTTTATAAACCATATTCTAATTCATTCTGAGTGCTTTAGCTTCTAAACTATTCAATATTAACTATTTTATTAATATATATTTTATCTCTATCCACAATAGCTTTTTTAATGTCATTGTATTCTTTATGGGCCCATAAACAATGGGCACAATAGGAATTTCCAAGTTCATCAATGGAATGACTTAATTCAATTTGGAATAGTATTGTACAGCATTTACATTAATATAAATAAGCTTTGGTGTATACATTTTCAAAATATATTATAGGTTAATACTGCCTTACAAATATTTCATAGAAAACCAGTTTTTAATATAAATAGTATTTTCAGGCCAAATGAGTGACTTTTAAGTAAACAAATTCCTTCCTAACCATATCTTCCTGGGTTGCTGAGGCTCAGATAGAAAATCCCTGATAAGGGATGGCACCTATTTGAGTATGTCAATTGAATTTCATCTGCAAGTCTCTGCTTTTGGCTTCTTCAAAATGCTTTTTCTCCTCTTCAGTTTCTACCAGCAGCTAATGTACATGGAATGTCTTCCCCTCTTTGTCCAGGGATACATAGGTGATGAAAGCACTGGCAGCATGCTGTCTCTCTTGGGAATGTAATGGGACACCAGAAGCATCACCAAGACTTGGATGTCCACAAACCTATTACTAAGGAATTTTATGAATAAGGAAATGAACGAAATTTTATGAATAAGGAAATGAACAGAATTTAGAAGTTAGCTATGATTCAGCTGCAGAGAAAATTAAATGGCAATAGAAAGGAATGTATCTTTTTTCATCTATACATGGCACCTTCAAAAACTGATCATGTATTAGAGCATTTGCAACTTCACAAATAAATGCAATGAATGAAAATATTTAATGCATCTTTTTTGGACAATAATATAATAAAAATTTTATCCCTGAAAAGGACATGGAAGAATAGATTAAAAATTAATTGAAAAATAACTTCAAAAATTGAATGTGTCAAAGAATAGAAATATAGAAAGGAAGGCAGGAAGGAAGGCAGGAAGGAAGGAAGGAAGGAAGGAAGGAAGGAAGGAAAGAAGGAAGGAAGGAAGGAAGGAAGGAAGGAAAGAAGGAAGGAAGGAAGGAAGGAAGAAAGAGAGGGAGGGAGGAAATTAAAGAGGAAGAAAGGAAGAAAGGGAGGGAGGAGGGGAGGGAAGGAGAAAAGAAAGAAAGATACAAGGAATAAAGAAAATGATTCTTCAATTTTCACTGAGAATTCATCAGTTCTCTCTCTGGAAGGGAATAGCTTTTTTTTCATCATCAGTCTTTTGAAATTATTTTGAATCTATGTATTGATGCCAAGTCTTTTACAGCTAATCATCATTACAACGTTACCGTTACTATACACAGTGATTTCTACATTTTTTTCACTTCACTTTACATCAACTTACATTGTTCTTGCCAAGTTTTTTTTGAACCATTTCCCTTATAGTTTTCTATAGCATAGTAGCACTACATCACAATCTTATGCCACAATTTGTTCAACTATTCCCCAATTGCTTAATATCCAATTCTTTGTCACCAAAAAATAGCTACTATAAATATTTTAGTACATATAAGACCTTTTGCTTTATTCTTATTGGGGGTACAGACCTAATAATGGCATTGCTGTGGCCAAAGATTGTGCAACTTTATATCTTTTTTTGGCATAGTTTCAAATTGGTCTTTAGAATGCTGAGATGGAAACTATCACTCTTTGCAGATGATATGATGGTATACTTAGAGAACCCCAGAGATTCTACTAAAAAGCTATTAGGAATAATCCATAACTTTAGCAAAGTTGCAGGATACAAAATAAATCCACATAAATCCTCAGCATTTTTATACATCACCAACAAAATCCAACAGCAAGAGATACAAAAAGAAACTCCATTCAAAATAACTATCGATAGCATAAAATATTTGGGAATCTATCTACCAAAGGAAAGTCAGGAATTATATGAGCAAAATTACAAAAAATTTTCCACACAAATAAAATCAGATTTAAATAATTGGAAAAAATTTAAGTGCTCTTAGACAGGCTGAGCGAATATAAAAAAAGATGGCAATACTCCGTAAACTAATCTATTTATTTAATGCTATCCAATCAGACTCCCAAGAAAATATTTTAATGATCTAGAAAAAATAACAACAAAATTCATATGGAAGAACAAAAGGTCGAGAATCTCAAGAGAATTAATGAAAAAAAAAATCAAATGAAGGTGGCCTAGCTGTACCTGATCTAAAACTATATTATAAAGCAACAGTCACCAAAACCATTTGATATTGGCTAAGAAATAGATTAGTTGATCAGTGAAATAGGTTAGGTTCACAAGACAAAATATCAACTATAGCAATCTAGTGTTTGACAACCCAAAGATCCTAACTTTGGGGATAAGAATTCATTATTTGACAAAAACTGCTGGGATAATTGGAAATTAGTATGGCAGAAATTAGGCCTGGACCCACACTTAACACCATATACCAAGATAAGATCAAAATAGGGCCATGATTTAGGCATAAAGAACAAGATTAGAAATAAATTACAGGAACATAGGGTTGTTTACCTCTCAGACTTGTGGAAGAGGAAGAAATTTGTGACCAAAGATTAACTAGAGATCATTATAGATCACAAAATAGAAAATTTTGATTATATCAAATTAAAAACGAATGCAAACAAGATTAGGAGGGAAGCAATAAACTGGGATAACATTTTCACACTTAAAGGTTATAATAAAGGCCTCATTTCCAAAACATATAGAGAATTGACTCTAATTTATAAGAAATCAAGCCATTCTCCAATTGATAAATGGTCAAAGGAGATGAACAGACAATTTTCAGATGATGAAAGAAATTGAAACTATTTCCACTCATATGAGTGGAATCACTAATAATCAGAGAAATGCAAATTAAGACAACTCTGAGATACCACTACACACCTGACAGATTGGCTAAAATGACAGGAAAAAATAATGATGAATGTTGGAGGGGATGCAGGAAAATTGAGACACTGATGCATTGTTGGTGGAGTTATGAATGCATCCAACCATTCTGGAGAGCAATCAGGAATTATGCCCAAAAAGTCATCAAACTGTGCATACTCTTTGATCCAGCAGTGCTATTACTGGGCTTATATCCCAAAGAGATACTAAAGAAGGGAAAGGGACCTGTATGTGCCAAAATGTTTGTGGCAGCCCTGTTTGTAGTGGCTAGAAACTGGAAAATGAATGGATGCCCATCAGTTGGAGAATGGCTGGGTAAATTGTGGTATATAAATGTTATGGAATATTATTGTTCTGTAAGGAATGACCAGCAGGATGACTACAGAGAGGCTTGGAGAGACTTACATGAACTGATGCTAAGTGGAATGAGCAGAACCAGGAAATCATTATATACCTCAACAACGATACTGTATGAGGATGTATTCTGATGGAAGTGGATTTCTTTGACAAAGAGAAGATCTAACTCAGTTTCAATTGATCAAGGATGGACAGAAGCAGCTACACCCAAAGAAAGAACTCTGGGAAATTAATGTAAACTGTTTGCATTTTGGATTTTCTACCCAGGTTATTTTTACCTTCTGAATCCAATTCTTACTGTGCAACAAGAAAACTGTTCGGTTCTGCACACATATATTGTATCTAGGATATACTGCAACATATTTAGCATATATAGGACTGCTTGCCATCTGGGGAAAAGTCGGAACAGAAGTGAGTGCAAGGGATAATGGTATAAAGAAATGTTTTTCAAAAGAAAAAAAAAAGAATGCTGGGATGGGCTTACAACTCCACTAATAATTTATTTGAGAGTTTAAAAGTCACTTTAAGTCCCATCTTACATTTTAAACATCAGTTAACAAGGATTTATAAAGCACCTATAATATATTAGGAATTTTATTAAGTACTAGAGAGACTGAAGAACATAGACTTTTCAAATGTTCACTCTGTCAATTATATATAGAATTTAAGTTAAGAATTTGCAGTTGTCTTCATGAAATAGGAATAAAAAAGAGTGAAGTCATGTGAGGTCTTACGTCTTACTAACTCTTAATTTTTATCAAAGTATCTATAAATATTTAAATAAAACAAAAAAGGCCCACCAGTTGGAAGCAGGTCAAGACCTTTAGGAAAATCACATGATCAAAATGGCAAAGTTTGCATTCACATAGTCTAACCTCTTATTTTGACAAATTAGGAAATTGAAGGTAGAGAAGGGACATAATTTTTCCAGGTTTTACACAGTTGTTAGAGATATAGCTAGAAGAAAAACCCAAGATTTCTGCCTCCCGGGCAGGTTTTTTCTCTACTAATCTACAGCTACTGTAAACAGAGAAAAGAAAAAGTTCTGAGACAAATAGGGTAGGAGTATCCATGTCCCCAGAAGCAGAACCTACCCTTATAAACAAACAAACAAATTTTTACTCTTATCTCTTTTATCTACTGTCTTTTCTACCTCCCTTTTAATTCCTAATGTCCTAGGTGAGAAGTCAGACCCAAAGCCATGTGTCCCTAATCTCAAGTGCAGTGGGAACCAGATGACAATGTAATTGGGAAATGTGTTTTTTTTTTTTAATTAGCAAAACTATAATACAATATTTTAAATGTTAATTTATGCTTTTCTAAGTCAATATAGTACCGCCCTCAGGGATAGATTTTTAGTAGAATTAGATACCAATGCTGAAGCATGGTTTCTTATCTTTGAGTCATGGATTCCTCTAGCACTCTGAGGAAATGTTTTCAAATGAATAAAATGAAATACATAAAATCAAAGACAAATTCAAAGGTGTTAAATATAATTATCAAACATTATTTAAAAATTTACAAGAAACAGCTAAGGAGTCCATTTCCTAGAACTTATCACTGCTAGCTCCAACTGTTTCCTCTTCCTTCACATTGAATTTTACCCCCTCTTTTATCTCACTAACACAGGGCCCAAATTATGAACTTCATAATCTGATTTACAAGTTCCCATACTAAGTTCCTAGATCTGTCAGTTAGAAATTTCTTGGTCACACAGGCTGCTCACTGTTCTAGAATGTCTGAATATGTAGCCCTACAGAAATACATAAAAACAACAAAAAATATAAAAACATCTCAGATTGTGAGAAAGATCTGAGGTCCAGTTCATTAGAGGAGTAGAGGGAATGATGGACCCTTTAATCAAGTGCCATTGGCTCTGAGCTTTGTCTCAGCCTCTTTTATTCTAAGTGGGCAGTTTTAATCTGCATTACACTTTACCACTCTTAAAATAATCTAAGAATTCTTTGGTGGGCATGTCATATTCTTGACTCAAATGGAGTTCATAGTCTGTTACAGCGCTAGATCATTTTCAGATGGCCTTTTCCAGGACTGTATTATAATTGTGAATGTGGTTTAGGAAACCTAATTGGACCTTTTTTATTCCTCATAGCATTAGCAGGCAAAATGGATTAAATGCAGTCTAGATTCAAATCTTTACTCAAGCAGTTAATAATTGTTTGGTTATATTCAATTCATTGATTAACATTTATTATGTATCTCCTATGTACCAGGCACTGTGCCAAGCACTGGGAATACAAAACGATGAAAAAGACAAGTTTCTGGGAGAGCTCATAATCTAATGGGGGAAACAAAAAGAAAACTAATATTACTCCCCCCCCAAAAAAAATCTATGAAATAAGAGAGGAAAAGCCTTAGAATTAAGAAGTGTTGGGTAAGACTTCCTGTAAAATATGAGATTTTAGTTGGGACTTAAAGAAGGCCAGAGAAGCAACATAATTTAGCTGACAAGCATAACTGTTTACATATCTGTAAATAAGGTTATTAATTTTTGTAGACTATCTAACTCACAGTTGTTTGTGAGGATCAAATGATTTTTTTGTCTGCCAACTGCTATCTGAATTTAAGTTATATGTATTAAATTCCTTTTTATTAACTTTATTATTCTGGTATTCTATTGAAGGTGTGAGTAATATCTCTCACTATATGCCTTCTAAAAATTTGACAATTATTCCAATGTTATTGATTAAAATGTTAGACAACATAGAGCTAAAAATACATCCCAGAGGGCTTTTAGGGAGCTTCCTCCATGTCAACATTAAATTATAAATGAATATTATTTGATTGACGAAATAGTTCAGAATGCAACTAATCATTGTCATCTAATCCATATGTTGACATCTTGTCCACAAAGAAAGCATGATTTTTGTCAAATATTCTACTGAAGTCTAAGTAAACTATATCTATAAAATTTTCCTGATCTGTCAGTCTAGTTATGCCATCAAAAAAAGGATATGAGGTTAGTCTGCCATTGTCTGTTATAGTCTACCATGCCTAAGTTTTTGAAGAAACCATGCTGGGTGCTTATTGAGCAGCTTATTCTTTTCCTAGATATTTAAAAACCATCTTGAGGTAGTTAGGTGAAAGAATACCAGTCCTGGAGTCAAGAGGACCTGAATTCAAATCCAACCTCCAACAGTTACTCTGTGCTTCTGGTCAAGTCACTTGTTGTTTATTGACTCTAGTCCCCTCAACACAAATCCTTTTAATTAGTGCTAGAGAAAAGTGATAGAGAAAAGAAATCAATAAGAGTACAAAGTAATGGAGGGATTACTTAGGGATAGAGTATTCACTTAAGATATTGTGGAGTTGAAGTGACATTTGGACTTTAAAAGATGAAAGCATTTTTTGGGGTAGAGATGAATGTGGAGTGTGGCTTTCAAAGCTAAGAGAATGAGCTACTGGAAAGTTAGAAAGGAGAGGAAGGAAATGCATGGGGTGTTCTGAGAAACATGAATAGTCTAGTTTAGTCAGATCAGGAACTAACCTCCTGAGACAAACCTGCTGAATCCTACTTGCAAGGCCTCCAAAATCTCCTTGGTCCTTTAACCTGTACACTTAACTATGGTCTTGCATAAGTAGTTAATTTGCAAAGAGGAATGGGTGATTTTTTAAAATGCACAGTTCCACTTTGTAGCAAGTATAGTTTTATAGAACAATAAGAAAAATGGACATTCACAATCAGGATTTTTAAGTGTTTCATATTTACTCAAGTAGGTATTATGGCAAATCGGGGTAATATGTCTCTTTTATTTTGTCAGAGGGGGAAAAGCCTGACTTCCTGGCATGTAAGTCGATTAAATAAAGAAATCCTTCCCATGTAGCAATAACTGAATTTTCTAAAAGTTCAGGTAGTGGTTCCCTTCCCCCACACCCACACTTTTTTCCCTGTTTTTAACTGAAGACTCTTTTAAGCAGCTATTAGTTAAGGACATTTTGGCATTCAATTCCTTTGTATGCATCATGAAAATTTCTTTATGTCAAGTGCATCTTTTCAGGAAGTTTTATTAAAGCCTTCAATAATCTGATGTTAATGTCATGTTCATTTTTTCCCACCAGAATGAGAAAAAGCTAGTGCAGATGGTGTTTAAGTAGGCAACATTTAATATGGGATATACATAAAGAAAATGTCCAACAAAATCCTAGAGTTCCCAGATGAAGCTGAGGAGCTGAACATGGTCATTAAGTTTTCTGATGAACACATTGATCCTAAAAATACATATAGTATTTGGATCTTGGTGGCTTTCATTTATTTTCACAATTGCCAATTTCATTCTAAGCAGTCAAGTTCAGTGTGGCCAAATAAGACAACATTTTGAACCATTTTATTTTTGAGGCTGGTGACCCACATGTGCTACCGAGAAAAGCCAATGAATATCTGTTGATTAATATCTCTGGCCCTCTCTTTCCTCTTTTGTATAAAAAAAGTTGGAATGGGATAATCTTTTAGATCAATGATTCTAATTCTTTTGTACTCTTCCTTGAAGTAGCACTCTCATCTTAATTCTGCATTTTTAATTTCTCCAT
Source organism: Antechinus flavipes (assembly GCF_016432865.1). Classification (NCBI taxonomy): domain Eukaryota; kingdom Metazoa; phylum Chordata; class Mammalia; order Dasyuromorphia; family Dasyuridae; genus Antechinus; species Antechinus flavipes. The sequence goes on from NC_067398.1 coordinate 430,808,451, forward strand.
GCCCTCTTTCTAGTATGGTCTTCCAAATCTTGAAACCAAGTAAGTCAGCCTATATGAATGAAAACAGCTTTCAAAACTAAATGCCATTTCCTGTATGATGTCTCACTTTATTTTTCTTTTTCTTTTTTTTAAAAAAATTTTATTTAATAATTACTTTATATTGACAGAATCCATGCCAGGGTAATTTTTTTTTTTTTTTACAACATTATCCCTTGCATTCGTTTCTGTTCCGATTTTTTTCCCCCTCCCTCCCTCCACCCCCTCCCCTAGATGGCAAGCAGTCCTTTATATGGTTGGATATGTCACAGTATATCCTAGATACAATATATGTTTGCAGAACCGAACAGTTCTCTTGTTGCATAGGGAGAATTGGATTCAGAAGGTATAAATAACCCGGGAAGAAAAACAAAAATGCAGATAGTTCACATTCATTTCCCAGTGTTCTATCTTTGGGTGTAGCTGCTTTTGTTCGTCATTTATCAATTGAAATCACTTTATTTTTCCTCAAGTGAAAATTAGCTCTCATTACTATCAATTATTAGCAAGTAATTCATATGTTCCTTGGGCTTTTACTATATTCTTTGTATTATATTTAAAATATATGTATATGTATACACATATATTTTTCCTCCTCCTCCTCCTCCTCCTCCTCCTCCTCCTCCTCTTCTTCTTCTTCTTCTTCTTCTTCTTCTTCTTCTTCTTCTTCTTCTCTCTTCTTCTTCTTCTTCTTCTCTCTTCTTCTTCTTCTTCTCTTCTTCTTCTTCTTCTTCTTCTATCTTCTTCTTCTTCTATCTTCTTCTTCTTCTTCTATCTTCTTCTATCTTCTTCTTCTTCTATCTTCTTCTTCTTCTATCTTCTTCTTCTTCTATCTTCTTCTTCTTCTATCTTCTTCTTCTTCTTCTTCTTCTTCTATCTTCTTCTTCTTCTTCTTCTTCTTCTATCTTCTTCTTCTTCTTCTTCTTCTTCTTCTTCTTCTTCTTCTTCTTCTTCTTCTTCTTCTCCTCTCTCTCTCTCTCTCTCTCTCTCTCTCTCTCTCTCTCTCTCTCTCTCTTTCTTTCTCTCTCTCTCTCTCCAAATAGACTATATCATCTTTGAAAACTTTAAGCTTTCACTCTTTTCACTTTTTTTCCCGTGGACCACTTAGACTACAGGAAAAGAAGAGGTTTTAGGCAAATTGTTTAGCATGGTTTTCAGTCCGTTTTCCCCTCACGACCTCTATTTGTTCTTTCCTTTCTTCCTTCCTTCCCTGGAGAATTATTCTTTCTAAATCCCATGTTACCAGGAGAAGGTTTAGAAGTGCATGGACTGACTGAGGACAGGGATGGGGACCGGACCTCTTAGTTTAGCGGTGTAGAAAATTTCCTATTTCAATGGGACTGGAATCTTCTCTGAAATTTACAGTCTAAGAGAGTTGCCTAAGACACTTGAGAAACGAAATGATTTTCCTAGCGTCACACAGGCAATATGGATCATAGCCACTCTGGAATTCGAGGCTTCAGAAATGAGGCGGCCGGGCTCCAACGGATCTTAAGGCCACTTAAGTTCCCTGGGCACCAGATTTCCAGTATGCCCCAAGCCAGGAAATAGTTTAAAGAGTAGGAGTAAATTAGTTTCTGCCCGACTCCTCCCCCAGATCAAAAGGGTTTATCCCCAAATCTAGGAGGTGTGTCTCAGCCTTCTCGGAATCATCCCCTAGAGGGTAAACATCTGGGCTTAAAAGCAGGACTTCTCTCCGGGTTTGTAAACCAGAGGGTGTGGAAAGAAGCTTTGGCTGCTGCTCTTAAAGTCCGCTGTACAGCCCACACAGGTAGGAAGTGGAAGACTAAGCTACTCACGGATCTGCTCTGATTTATGGCTGAGTACTGGGAAAGCCCGAGCGTTGGAGCAGGATGGCCCCACTTTGTTAGAGGCGGTGTTCAGAGGACGAAGGGGGTCCTTGGTCTACCAAGGCCTCTCTCCTGCTTGGCCCTGAGATCAGGGCTGTCCACCTCCGGATTTGTGGAGCCTCGCTCCCTGACTTTGATCTTGTGTCTGGGTTTTGAAACTCGAAAGTCCTTGAGCCAGAGCGCGAGAGGCAGCTTGTAGCTTCTGACAGTGAGTACTTGTAGCTCGAACCCAGCATGGAAGCCTGGCAGAGGCAAGTAGGTTCTGAGCGCTCGCTTGGGAATGAGGAGAGTTCTTTTTTCCACTTGCCGGCTTCTCCCGGCACTCTGGAGCACCTCTGGGCTTCCTTGTCTGTGTCTTCTGGGTTATGCATAGGGTTGTTGGAAAGCGGCTGGCGTAGATGCTCTTGATATTCTCTGAAGCTGGAGCTCCGCTGAGGTCTCTAGATCTAATGGTCTAACCCCCGAGCATAGCGAAACTGCGAAACTGAACTGCAGTATCAACCCTGCTAACCTTGAGATTCAGGGCTGTTGGACCCCCAAAGTATATTCAGGTTATGGGGTGTGTCTTAAAAGAATTTGTAGGCATAGAATCAAGAGCAAGGATATTATTTATTTAACTGTTAAGAGAAGAATATGACCATAAGGAGTTTTAGCGCTTAAAAGAGAGGGAAAAGTTTCCTTGTAATAATAAGGAAGAAGACGCCATTAAGGGGAAGACTCCTTAAATTGGACTTACGGCTGCTGGTGGAATAACCCTAGAAGGGAGTTAGCAAGTTAGTGAAGTACAGTTAAGGTCTTTTATAGGAAAAATATAATCTGGAACTTTGACATCGTAATTTGACAGGCTGATTAGATACGGTAATGGTAGATTTATGATGATTTTGTCAATGCAAATAATTCAACTAAAAAGTCTCCCGAGACTTCAACCTGGGGTGTCACAATGATGCACTTAAAACCACCCAATTACGATAAAAATGTCTAAATAATCAGTGTTCCTCCCTGCCTGCCTCTGGGTGCAACTTAGGCTATAAAGTTCAGACTTTCTCAATCTTGCTGAGCTAGCAAAGATCTAGATGATCCATACTCAGCACTTCGTTCTCCCCATCTGTACTGAGATGGGAGGAGGAAAAGGAAGGGGACATCCGAGGGCCTTGATGGGAGCAGAAGCAAGTTTTTCCCAGCTATTAGCTTCCAGTGGTACTTACCCTGGAAATGTGCAGAAAGAGTAAAGAAATGGGCAGAAGTCTCATTACACCATCTCTGCATGGGGGAGAGAAGGATGGGTTTCATTTGGAAACATTCATACAATTTAAAAATTGTCAGTAACCACAGAGGGATTCCAGATGAAGAGCCCAGAGGGACAGAATAATCTAGTCAAAATAACAAAGCTAGTTACTGGCACATCCTGGGCAGGGCTTGTTTAGGAGATCAGAAAGAAATACTATTAATTATATTTCCACTTTGGAAGCAAGAAATTGATACAAAGTCTCTTGTATTCAATTCAAATTTCAAAGTGTATTCTAGGTATGAGTCATAATGATAATAATAATCAGCAAAAATGAATTTATTGGCTTTTTTCCGGTGTCCTATTTATATTTTTATTTTGTTCATTCAGCAAGGCAACTAATTAGGACAGTGAATATAATACTGGTTTTAGAGTCAGGAAAACCTCCATTCAAATCTTAGATCCTTATTAAGCTGTATGACTAAGAGCAATTTAGTTCACCTCTGTTTACCTCAGTTTCCTTATTTTTTAAATGAGTAAAATAATAGCATCTCCTTTCCTGGGTTGCTTTGAAAGTAAAATGAATTGATATATCAAGTGCTTTGTAAACATTAAACCACTATGTAAATGCACTTTACTATTGTTATTAAAGATGCATCATTGAAGTTGATGTAGAGTCAAAAAGTAGTAGATGCATTAGATGCATACACACAGAAATGCCTCTTTTTCCGTAATATGTTTCTTTGTCTTCTCATTCTAGGAGTTACATAATGGCTGCACTCTCAGAAGCAATCAACACTTTTACTTTGAATGTTTTTAAAGAAATTACTGAAAAAGACAGCTCACAGAATGTGTTTTATTCTCCCTTGAGTCTCTATTGTGCCCTGAGTATGGTCTTAGAGGGGGCCAAGGGAAATACTGCTGCACAGATACAACAGGTACTTGGGACTAAGAGAAAACACAACTAGACCAAATTATATGAAACTTTTTGTACTTCTCCAAAGCCATATCTCAAAGGAGCTGAACTTTTTCAATAATGTAGCCATAGAAAGTAAAGGAAAAGAAATACAACATGTGGATGATCTGTCTAGTCTCTGTGGTATAGACAGTAGGCATTCAGGGTAGAAATGTGCTTAAGGTTACTAATGCAGAATAATCTTACCTTTTTACCATGCTTGGAGGAATAACTATAAGGTCACTATTTGGGGAGGTACATGAGGAAGTGAGGAAGATCAAAATATGAAGTTCAGTAATGTCTAATAAATCTGTAAAGGTAGGTTAGACCCAGATGGTAAAGGGTTTTAAAAGCTGAACAAAAAAGAGTTGTATTTCTTCTTAAATGCCTAAGGGGCTAATGGACTTATAGAATTGGGTGATGTCTCAACTTTTATTTTTAAGTACTTTCAGTCTCTGTGGATCTTTCAGTTGATTTGCCTTTGAGGGTTTTTTGTTGTTGTTGTTGTTTGTTTGTTTTGTTTTGTTTTGTTTTAAAAGAAAGGAAAATAGTACTGAAGTTGTATTTTTGTTTTTCTATATAGGTTCTTTCTTTTAAAAAAGGTACAGATGTCCATCAAAGTTTCCAATTTTTTCTTAAAGAAGCTAATAAATCTGGTGATCAGTGCCTGCTAAGAATTGCCAACAGAATTTTTGGAGAAAAGACTCATGATTTTATGTCAGTAAGTCTTGTCTATTATTTCTCCCTATATCAACTTATGGAAATCAGTGACATTTTCAAATTAAAGAATGACAAGAGTACCTCATCTATAATGCTATTAAAGATTCATTTGGAAGTATTTGAAAAAGTCAGCCCTGGGAACATAGTATTATTATCCATAATTTCAAAGAATTAATAGTAAGGTTCAGTGGACAAATCATTTACTAGAATTCAAATCTCACCTCTGCTACTTGTTATCTGGACAGATCTTCTCTCTGGGTCTCAGTTTTGGAAGGCGTGGACTGATGTTTTCTAAAGACTTTCAATTCCTTTGAACCTATAGACAATGAATGTCTGGATTAAACATTTTTTTCTGAGTTTGTTTTTAAATAGCAATTTGTTGATTTATTGGAGAACATTGCCACATCATTAGTCTTCCTTTGGATTCCCGACCATAATCTTTGCTTGTTAAGTGACCTATTTGTGCTAATAAAATGTGAAAGTATTTAATAAGCTTTCATTTCTAATACCTAAGTCATTAGATTCATTTAGTTTAAGACATAAAAGTTCATCCAAGTCAAACACAAAGATTTGGAATCAATTTATGGTACATTGCAATGCAGTGCATTGATGAAATTTAATTTTGGACTTGTGACACTTGATTTTATTGTTTATTCTACTGTTTAGTCTTTTAAGGAATCCTGTGAAAAATTCTACATTTCAAAAATGGAAGAACTTGACTTTGCTAATGCATCAGAGGAAGCAAGAAAACATATAAATAAGTGGGTAAAAGAAAAGACTGAAGGTAAAAATCACGGGATTTTTTTTAGTTATTTTAGAGATGGCATTTTGTGGTTTTGATAACTATTTTCCAAAATATATAAAGGAGTCATTTCTAAGCATTAAAAAGTAGACAAAAATCTGTCCATTAAATGTTATTTGATTTTATTTTTCTTTCCCCTGAATTTCAATGTCCTCAGTATCAAGAATATTTCTGAATGTTGTAATCAGCTGCTAGGATGAATCATTTCCAATCACAATGCATTTCTTCATTTTTTTGAATGGCTAAAATAGCCATTCTACTGTTAGGAATCTAAGACAGATTCTCATTTTATGTTACTTCCTAAAGTTTTCCATCCACCTCAAACAATGTTACCATATTCTTATTCAAGCCATGTAAAACCCTGTTACCCTGTCTTTCTGTGCCTTTTAAATATGTGCATTTACATGTATTCATGCTGTACACATTTCATTCTGATGACTATATTTAAATTGACTCAATTTCTTAGTAAACACATTATAAATTGGTTACTAGTTCAAGGCCATGTACTTTGTAGAATTTCACAGAATTATTTTTGTGATTGCCAAGTATTTATTTCAATATATGGTATAGGACTAAGGGGGTTTAGGAATTTCTGGGAGGTGAAGCCAAGATGTCGGAATAGAGAAAACCCTCAATTTTTCATTTGAAACATATTCCTCTAAACAATTTTAAAAAATAAATTTTCATATCCTTTCAGCACTTATCAGTTAGTTAGGAATGACTTGCATTCTTATAAATTGATCTGTTCCCTATATATTTAAGAAATGAGACCTTACTCTAAAATAGTGGTTGCAAAAATTGTTTCCCAGCTTTCTGCTTCATCTCTAATCTTGGCTGCATTGGTTTTGTTTGTGCAAAAACTTTCCTTTAATGCAATCAAAATCATCTATTTGAATTTTGTAATGTTCTCTATTTCTTGTTGGATCAGAAATTCTTACCTTCTCCATAAATGTGACAGCTAAACTATCTCTTGCTCTCTTAATTTGCTTTCAGTATATCACTTTTTATGTGGAAATTTTGTACCCATTTTGACTTTTTCTTGGTATAAGTTGCAAGATGGTGGTTTATACCTAGTTTCTGCCATACTATTTCCCAGTGTTCCCAGCAATTTTTCAAATAATGAGTTCTGATCCCAGAAACTAGAGCCTTTGAATTTATCAAACAATAGATTAGTCTAGTCATCAATTATTGTGTCTTGGGTCCCTAACTTTCTCCATTGATCCACCACTCTATTTCTTAGCCACTACCAAATGATTTTGATCACTGCTGCTTTTTAATACAGCTTTAGGAATAATACTGCTAGTTCACCATCCTCTGCAATTTTTTTCATTAATATACTTGATATTCTTGACTTTTTCTTTGTTCAGATGAATTTTGTTATTGTTTTTTCTAGTGTTATAAGCTAATTTTTGGCAGTTTGATTGGTATGGCATTCTATAAGTAGACTAAATTAGGTAGAATAGTCAGTGTTATTATATTAGCTCACTCTAAGCATGAGCAATTTATATTTTTCCAATTGTTTGGATGTGACTTTACTTATGTAAAAAGTATTTTATAATTGTGTTCCTATATTTCTTGGGTTTATCTTGGCATGAAGACTCCCAAAGATTTTATATTTTGTAGTTATTTTAAGCAGAATTTATCTATCTCTTGCTGTTGGGTTCTATTGGTAACATTAAAAAGGCGGTTACTTATGTAGGTTTGTTTTATGTCCTGCAACTTTACTAAAATTATTAATTTTTTCAAGTACTTTTTAGGTGATTATCTAGAATTTTCTAAGGATATCTTCTTAACATCTGCAAAGAGTTATAGTTATTCCCGTATTTCCTATTCCACTTATTTCTATTTCTTTTTCTTCTCTTACTACTCATACTGACATTTCTAGTTCAGTATTGAAAAATTGTGGTAATAATCGGCATCCTTTTTTCAAAACCCCTGATATAATTGGGCTTCTAGTTTTTCCCCATTACATCTACTACTTGGTTTTAAATACATGTTGCTTATCATTTTAAGCAAAACTGAATTTGTTCCTTTGTTCCCTAGTGTTTTTAATAGAATGGATACTGTAATTTTTTCAAAAGCTATTTCTACATTGATTGAAATAATCATATGGATTCTGTTTGTTCTGTTATTAATATGATCAATTATGCCAATAGTTTTCGTGATATTGAACCAGCCCTGTATTTCTGGTATAAATCCCACTTGGTCAGAGTATATTATTCTGGTGATAACTTATTATGATCTCTTTGGTAATATTTTATTTAAACATGCACATTTTCTAGGAAAAGTGGTCCATAATTTGCTTTCTCTGTTTTAGTGTTTCCAGGTTCAGGTATGAGTACCATATTTGTGCCATAAAAAGAATTTGGCAGGAATCCTTCTTTGCCTATTTTTTCAAATAGTTCATATAATATTGGAATTAATGGCTCATTAAATATAATTGATAGAATTCACTTGTGACTCCATCCAACCCTGGAGATTTTTTCTTACTCAATGGAATTCAAAATAAAAAAAAATGAATATAAATATATATTTGCATGTAATCATGAAATATTTAGTGGAGTAAACATAGAACTTTAATTAAATATGCAATAAATCAGAATATGAATAAATATGAAATAAATATGGAAATTTAATGAAATAAATATAAAAAACATATGTATAGAAAAAACAGCTACAACAACAAAAAAAGACAAGGGCTGGAGTCAGAAAACCAGAATCCAAGATATGCCACTTATTAGTTATGTGAAATTGGAGTCTCCTCAGTTTTCTAAGATTCATTTTCTTTATTTATGCATGGGGGCTTATCCTAACATCAAAAACCTCATGGGATTTTTATGAGTCTCATGATATGCTAGATGTTAACACATTTTGGAGTTGTAAAGAGAATTTTTCTTTAACACAGTGAAAGGAGGGATGATATATATTTGAAAATGATTTTTTCTTACAAACTAACCATGGTATTCAGAGATATTTTTGTTATTACACTGGAAAAGATTTTGGTATATATTTTTCCTTGATAACATATAATGGACAGATCATTGTGGACTATATAACTATTAGCAGTGCTATGTAAAGGTGAATGATTGTACTTGAGTAAATTGTTACAATTGAAACTCTGCTTAGTGTATTTATTGATCGATCATATAATCAATGTTATGATAAAGAGGAGGAGGAAGAGCACAAGGAGGAGGCCAACTAGATTTGTTTAAAGTTTAGAAAATGCTGTATGTGTATTATCTCATTTGTTTTAGTTGTGATTATAGCTACATCTCCACTAACTTTAATCTCTAATGTTTTAATTCAGGTAAGATTGTAGAACTACTAACTAATGGTTCTATTGATCAACTGACCTCTCTGGTACTTGTGAATGCTATCTATTTCAAAGGAAAATGGCAAAATCAATTTAACAAACGTGCAACAAAAGAACAAATGTTCAAAATCAGCAAGGTAAGTGGCAATTTTGCAGTGTCCTAGAATTCAACGGGCAACTGGGATAATGGGAAAGAAACATGTTCCCTTTTTTTCTTAAGATATAGATGAAAGACTAACAACACACTTAAACTCTTCTTTTTCTTTACTTAACTCTTCTTCATCTCTCTATCTTTTTCTTTCTCCCTTGGAAGGACTTTCCCTTCTATTTTCTGATATAATAAAGGAATCAAACTTTCCAAAACAATCCTGATAGACTTTGTACAGAAAATGCCATCTGTGTCCAGAAAAAGAACTATGGAGACTGAATGTAATACAATATATACTATGTTCACTTTTTTTTTTTTAAATCTCTCCCATGGTTTTTCCCTTTTGCTCTGATTTTTCTCTCCCAACATGATTCATAAAGCAATGTGTATTTAAAATAAATAAATTATTAAAAATGAAAAAAAGACATAGCTTGTTTATACAGTGCTAATAACTGAATACTTGTTTTTATTTTTTTCAAGTCTGTGGTTGTTTTAAGGCAAAGTCATTTGTGGTGCTATAGTTTATTAGAACTGCAAGTTCTCTGAAAATATGATTTCTTCTATCAAGGTCAAAAAAAAGAATTCAATCCCACAATTCAGTTTTTCTTCATTTCACTTGTTATGCCACTTATTTTCCTTACCTCAAGACCTTACAATCTGGAAGACAGTTTCCTTGCTGTTTCTGTGTGTTTACTTTCTTATAAAGTTGTCATGGTAAATCATGAAAGCAGAGAACATGCTCTCTTCTGTTTTTCAGTTTGGCAATAATTTTTACCTTGGTCACTGAGGATACATTGTGGGAAATTATTTATTAGCAAGGCAAACCTAAGAGAAGTAAATATTCTCTTGGATCTTCTTTGGAGAGAGTAGTTATTTTCCTCATCGAAGCTATCTCTGTGTGGTCTCTGATTTCCAAGTTACTCTTTCCTCAAGAGTCTTTTGATACTTCCTTAAAAAGCAATCTTTTGATCTAAGCTTAACATAGTTAATCAGTGGCCTGAGAAATCTACTTTCTTTTCTACCTGACTCTGAAATTAATTCTTTCCTTTTTTTCCCTTAACTATATTTCCTCTCTGCATCCTCTTTATCCCCTTCTAGAGCTATCTCTGGAAAGGATTTTTTTTCCTCTATATATTCAGACATAATAAAGAATTACATCATTGAGCTCAGAGATTAGAAAAGAATTTAACCTTTCATTTTATAGGAGAGACTGTAAGTGCAAAAGGTCTTAGGGGAGAGAGATTAATGTGAATTAATATCATCAAGTAATAAAATATGTAATAGGGTAGACTTTGTAGGAGGTTGATGTATATGAATATGTGTCTGCCTATATATCTATCTGTATCTCTCTCTACATATATGTATGTATTTGTTTGCACGCACATGTGCACACACACACACATGCATGCATAAACACATTTACAATAAACCTAGAGAAGGCATTATTGATCTGAATGCTTTTCTGTTAACTGGCAAGCAGCTGTTAAATACCTCATATTCCAAAGAAAACAAAGTTCTCTATCAACGTACTCTTATTTCAGAAACTTCATTGGTAATGACAAAAAGAGTTTTTAGACATTAGTTGATGCTGAAATATGGTCCACAATACCATTAAACCTTATTTAGACATGTGGAAATACCCCTAAGATTAATGTCTATTTTTTAAAAAAATTACATTATCATAGAGATGCACTGGATATAGATTAACTCCCAGAAAAAAAGACATGTTAGTCTCAGGCATATTTCCACAGGTTCTATATCAAATGCTTTACTGTCTTAGGGATAAGGGAGGAAAGAGACAGAGGGAGAAATTTTGGAATTCAAAGTAGTATTTTAAAAAGAATATTTAAAATTGTCTTATGTGTAATTGCAAAACATAAAACATTATTAGAAAAAATATTCTACAATACAAAACATAACAAAAAACAATTCCCCCCACTAATTGGAATAATGTAAAATGTCCTAGAAACCTACAGAACATAGAAGAGGTTGTGAGGAAAGATAAGAACTAGTTCCTTTTCTCTTCTTCCTCTAATAGTTATTACCTTAAAAAGGAGTACTTAAAAAGGAGTGTAGGTAAGTCTCATGTGTAGAAATAGTGTTTTTTCAGTGGGATAAAAGATTCCAGAGCTTGTTTTATATTTTTTTAAATTATAGTTCACCCATTTCTTGGTGACACATGGAATTCCTTTAACTAGTTTCATATATAAAGAGGTAGATAGATAGATAGATATATTTCTATATAGTTTTAATTAGTTTCATATCACCATAAGATCAGAAATAAATTTTTGATTTAATTTAAGTGAAACTTATTCACACTGAGGATTAACTAAATATTCAGTTGTTGACAGCTCAATTTTGAACCTTCCTTATTCTTATAGGATGAAGGGGAAGAAGAGAACAGGGGAGCACTAATTGCTTTAATTAGGAGAAATCCCAAAGAAAGAAAAAGGAAACTTAGGCATTCTAGTCTTTTTTTTTTTTTTTTTGTCCTGAGGAAACTGGGGTTAAGTGACTTTTCCAGGGTCATACAACTAGGCAATATGAAGTGTCTGAGTCTAGATTTGAACTCAGGTCCTCCTGACTTCAGGGCTGGTTTTCTATCCACTGCACCACCTAGCTGCCCTAGGGACTCTAGTCTTAAAGATATTTTTATTCATATATGCCTGCCAAGAGCAGCAGTATGTCACAGGAATGAACAAAAGTTCTATTTTTTCAATAGATGAATTTAGCCCATTTCCTCTTAAGGAAACAAGCCCCAGACATTAAGGTATCACTCTGTGGACAATTTATACCTTCAGAGGATTTATAATCTAAAGACATGAGATAGGGACATGCAAATATGTCATTTTCTTTAGACTGTTGTATTGATTTTATGTACCCCCTTCAATTGCCCCGGGATTCACTTTCATGTGCATTTATTTCTTTTTAGGACAAGCAGAAACCAGTACAAATGATGTTTCAGGAATCTACATTTCCCATGACATACTTAAGAGAAGTGTTTACTAAGGTCCTGATTCTACCCTATGTTGGAGGACAAATGGACATGGTCATTTTGCTTCCAGATGAGAACACAGATCTAAAAACGGTGAGAGCAATAATTGAACAATTGGAAAAAAATATATTGATTCAGAGGTGTAGGCATTACATCTAAATTTTGGTTTTAATTATTAAGTCCTTTAAGGTGAATCTTCTTGTCCTTGATGTCTAGATCACCGGAAGGTTACACCGATTTCTTTGTATGTGTTGTATCACAAATAGAGTATGGTAGAGAAGTTGAGGAAAAAGAATGGTATTCAGCTATAGCTTCTAACAGTGGAAGATTATAGCAGCAGGACCCATCTAAAGCTAGAGGTAACCAGAGAACCTATTTTAATATTTCAGGGACTGGAATTATTACAGGAAAAGAGGAATTTAGGCAGTTTTTGTATTTGTTTTTTTGTTTTGTTTTGTTTTTTTCCACATCCCTCTAGGGCATAGTGGGCAAGCACAGTAGAATGGAACCAGTTAAGCTAGAGATATGATGGGAAATCAGTGTGACAGCAAGCACCGAGCAGCTTGCCTTTCTTTGATTGCTTCATTGGAGGAGAACTCCTATGTTAGTAACCCAGAGAGATTTATGACTGATTCTCAGTCTGGTCAAGATGAGCTTTTCTCATGACTAGAATCTATCCCGTTTTTTAAATCCATAGTAAAAGTAAAGCCCAGCATTAAGTCATCCTGATTGCAGAATTGGGAACTGAAAAGTCAGTATTTTGCCTACCTAGGAGATCTCAGAGCCAGTTTCCTCACCTGTAAAATGGGGGTAATCTCTGCCTGAAATAATTCAGTGAGTGGGTGGTTGTGAAAGTGTGAAGATGAAATGAGATTATGTGTGAAAGTGCTTTGAAGGCTACAAAGTGCTAGAGAAGTTTAAGATTGGACGTGAATAATGAAAGGAGGAGTAGGAAGTGGAATTTCTAAGGTAAATTAAGATGGTGTGGAATCATTTAAGTGAGTAGGTAGTAGGATGGGGACGGCAGAGGAAAAAGAGGCTATTTTTGCAATCCATTCTTCAATTGATAAATGATCAAAAGATATGAATAGACTATTTTCAGATGAAGAAAATGAAACTATTTCTATTCATATGAAAAAATGCTCCAAGTCATTATTAATTAGAGAAATGTAAATTAAGACAACTCTGAAATACCACTACACACCTGTCAGATTGGCGAGGATGGCAGAAAAAGATAATGCTGAATGTTGGAGGGGATGTGGGAAAACTGGGAGAAGGATAAATTATTGGTGGAATTGTGAATATATCCAGCCATTCTGGAGAGCGATTTGGAACTATGCTCATAAAGTTATCAAACTGTGCATACCCTTTGATCCAGCAGTGTTTCTACTGGGCTTCTATCCCAAAGAGATCTTAAAGATGGGAAAGGGACCTGTATGTGCCAAAATGTTTGTGGCAGCCCTGTTTGTAGTGGCTAGAAGCTGGAAAATGAATGGATGCCCATCAATTGGAGAATGGCTGGCTAAATTGTAGTATATAAATGTTATGGAATATTATTGTTCTGTAAGAAATGACCAGCAGGATGAATACAGAGAAACCTGAGAGACTTACATAAACTGATGCTGAGTGAAATGACCAGGACCAGGAGATCATTATACACTTCAACAACAATACTATATGATGATCAATTCTGATGGACTTGGCCCTCTTCAACAATAAGATGAATCAAATCAGTTACATTTGTTCAATAATGAGTAGAACCAGCTACACCCAGTTTAAGAACTCTGGGAAATGAGTGTGAACCACTACAGAACATTTCTAATCTCTCTGTTTTTGTCCGCTTGCATTTTTTATTTCCTTCACAGGTTAATTGTACATTATTTCAAAGTCTAATTCATCTTGTGCAGCAAAATAACTGTATGGATGTGTATACATATATTGTATTTAACATATACTTTAACATATTTAACATGTATTGGTCAACCTGCCATCTGTGGGAGGGGCTGGAGGGAAAGAGGGGAAAAACTGGAACAAAAGGTTTTGCAATTGTCATTGCTGAAAAATTACCCATGCATATATCTTGTAAATAAAAAGCCATAATTTTTAAAAAAAAAAAGAAAGGTATATTTGGAATCAGAGTCCAACACTTCCATTGGCATTCTGACTCAGCCTCTTATAACCTGTAGGATCTGAATCAACCTTTGTTTTCTCAATCTGTAAAATGGAGCATTCTTCTGGATGGTCTCTAAGGTCCCTTTCAGCTCTGAATCTAAGGTTCTCTGAAGGAAAATACAGAAAAGATAGGTATCAATCTCTAGAAGAATGGTGTGTGTGTGTGTGTGTGTGTGTGTGTGTGTGTGTGTGTGTGTGTGTGTGTGAAAGAGAGAGAGAGAGACAGAAACAGAGAGAATGAATTTATGTTTAGCTTCATTCTGCATTTACCACTTCCCTAATTTTCAAGAAGAATAAAAGCTCCATAGAAGCATAGACTAATATTTATCTAATTAAGTTAAACCCATGGGAACTTCCAACATGCAAGTTTTTTTTTTTTTTTTCTTTTCTAGTTGGAAAAAAGTCTTACTTCTGAGAAATTAACTGACTGGTTAAAACCAGAGAGGATGAATAAAACTGAGGTGGATGTCTTCCTTCCCAGATTTAAGTTGGAAGAGAATTTAGACCTCGAATGCATTCTTCAAAAATTGGGCATGTCAGATGCCTTTGATGTATCCAAGGCTGACTTCTCTGGGATATCAGCTGGGAAGAACCTATTCTTATCCAAGGTTTTACACAAGGCTTATGTGGAAGTTAATGAAGAAGGCACAGAAGCAGCTGCTGCCACTGCAGCAGTTGTAACTTTGTGTTGTGCAAGAATCAATCCTCGATTTGTGGTTGATCGTCCTTTCCTTTTTCTTATTCGAGATAATAGCTCCAAAAACATTTTGTTTTTTGGCAAAGTGATCTCTCCATAAAGAGATAATTTATTCTTGATGGGGTCTTTACCCTCATTCTGTTTATCTGTGTTTTACCCAGATTCTGATTTGCCTAATATAATTGCCATTATAATGCAAAAATAAAATTCTTTCTGAGAAATTCTCTACCTGGGATTGCCTTTTTCATTTGTGAATTTTTATCTTCTGAAAGTGTAATTTGTAAAGTATGTGCTTGGGACCTTCATTTGAGGGCATGAAAAGCAAAGGTAGGACTTGAAATCAACATTCCCTAGTGTATTTCATGCTTAGTTTTTGTTAATGAAAGCACCGGCTTCTAATAGAGTCCCTTGCCTGTCCCCATAATTGTATCTCCCTCCCTCTGCCCACAGCCCAATTGCAGAAGACATTATCTATTAATTTATTTCCCCCCAAGCACAGTTCTTGTCTCCTGACCCCATCTTCTCTCTGACACTACATCCTCAATCTTTCTCTTCCATTGGTTACAAAAGAAAAACTAAATATTGCTATTTTCTATTCCTTTGTCAGTAAGGCAGACACTCAGCTTGCGCGCGATCCCCCATCTCAGCCCCCCCACACATACCCACTTTTTTTTAAAGAGAAAGATATAGAAATTAAAATGGAATGGTAGGAGATCTGGGGAACAGGTTTCATAAAGTCACAAGGGAGGTCTCTGGGAATAAAACATTTTTGTGCTTCACCCACAAAGTAAACAAATCATACAATTACCACCTTAGTCCAGGCTTCTTCACCTGTTGTAAACATAATTATAACATACTCTTCTTTGTGTCAAGTTTCTTCTTACTCCATTTCATTTCACATCCTATTGCCAAAATATTGTCCTGAAAAAGTAGACCTGACCAAGTGACTCTCTTACTTCCCACAAATAACAATTTTCAAGAGATGAGTTTTTTTGGATAAATTATAATCAATCAAATTAATGCTCTATCCCCTGCACCATCTACTGCCCTGAAGGTAGAGAAAATTAATCAAATTATTTTCAGGTAAATTGCTTTTGCTCACACTTTCTGACCCTTTAGCCCAAACACAGCCCAAAGATGAAGGCCCTATTTTTAAGTTCTCTCTCTCTCTCTCTCTCTCTTTCTCTCTCTCTCTCTCTCTCTCTCTCTTTCTCTCTCTCTCTCGTTCTCTCTGCCCCACCTTATGGGCTCCCATAAGTGCAAAATAACTCTTTGGACAGACTAAAGGCTGTAAAATAAGCCTTCTGTAAATATTTCTGAAGGTCCTATCAAGGGAAATATTTTCAATTGGAAACTTCCAACCATCATTTTCTCTATCAAATGCCCAACACTTTCCAATGATACTGTCCCTAACTCTCTGCCTATTAGATTTGTTTCTTCTAAGCTCTGGTCTTTCAAATGATGATCAAATGGTGAATCAAATCAATACCAGCTTTTGCTGCTTAGACAAGGTCCTGGCCTCTTGAGTTCATCACACCTCCAAAGTGGGATCCTATGGGAATAGACTTGGCTCTACACCCCTTCCCAGCAAGGAACAGTTTTAAAAGATGAAGACTATCCACCTGTACCCCAAATGACCTTGGCCCCATTTGTTTGAGTGGAGAAATTGATTGATGGAGGTAATAAACCCAGCAAAATACTACCCAGTGTCAGAACGAGCATCCAGTAAGGGGCAAATTGGCCTGTGCTGATCTCCACTAATGTGCCCTGGTAACCAACTTTGTACTCTTATAGTGTCACTAAACTTTGACCGAAGTTTCTCTCTCTAACACTTCCTCCCCGCAGCCATTGTATTTTACTTCCAGCTTTTGGCCACTTAGAAAGTATCTCTGGAACTGGCCTCTTAAACATTTCAGTCAAGAACCCTTCCTATTTAGGGACAATCAACACCCACTTTTTCAAAGATTTCTTTAACAAATGAAAGACTGGTGAATGATGTGAACTCTAAACCATTTTATTCCCAGAAATTGCTAAAATAAAGCTATTGTTTCTAATATCAATAACAATCTTGTCAGATTCTGAGAACTGCCTTGTTTGCATAAAATGATGTGAAGCCAGAGATCTTGATCAATTCATTTATTTGTTAATCCTTTCATCCTGTCTCCAACCTCTGGCACTGTCTTGATAAATATATCTTTAGACAAACTAACTCTTCCATGGTTCTTCTCCATAATGCTTAGATCTACCCTCACCTTTCTTTTCCCCTTGGAAAATCTCCTGGGATTTTAAAAACAATATTATTGTGATTCTGCTTTGCTTAGTCATATTTAGATGATCCTGTGAGCTATTTCACACAATAAATGGCACCTCTTTGTAACTTGTGATAAAAGCTATGACTTATTTTTTTCTGTCCCTTTTATTAAATTCTATTCATCATTCTGAATTGCCATTGAAGGTATGAGTAATATCTCCCAGCTTCTAAAAATTTAGCAAGTGTCATTAACTAAAATGTTAGACAACACAGTTAAAAACCCACTTCAAGGGGCCTCTAGGAAGCTTCTGCCATAGTGACATTGACTTAAAAATATACACTCTTCGATCCACCAAATAGTTCAGAATGCAACTAATCATTGTCATCTAATCCACAGGTTGACATCCTGTCTACAAAAATAGCAAAGATAATTTTGTCAAATGTTATACTGAAGCCTAAATAGACTATGTGGCAAATATGAGAAAGTTTCTTCTACTTTGTATATGTGACGAGGTATAAATAATGAGGTGCAAGAATAGAGAGAAAGAGATCCCCCAACAGCAACGGGATCCCCTTGGCCAGTAACAGGCTTTGTGAAAGAATTTGCAAATCCCAATGAATACAGGCAGGAGGTTTGTGGCACCCTAAGAAGCCAACTTGCTAGGAAGACAGACCTCTTAGTGGGCAAGGAATATAGCAAAGGTGGGTTACACTGAGAAGAAAATATCTTCAGCCTTGGGCATGATCCTGTAAGGACTTTTGCAAAGATTCATGGTTCAGAGTCATCTTTTATTTAGTTTTCTTAGGCTTTTTCAGGGTTTTCCCAGGCTCTGAGCTGGGAGCAGCTGCTTCCAGGAACTAATCTCCAATTCAATAAAGGGTGGTGATCATGTCTCTGGTCAAGATCTCCGGTTGTATGAGACCACTTAACTTAGGGGTGTTATCTGGGAAAAGTGTGAGAGAGAGAGAAGGAGAGGGAGGGAGGGAGGGAGGGAGGGAGGAATGGAGGGAAAGAGATTTAAATCTTTTATCTTTTCCAGGCTAGAAACACAATGATGAATTATTCCAGGTCCAATCTAAATGCACATGGGCATGAAACTTTAAGTTACTCTATTGTTCTGACTTGAACTGATTTGCCCTTCCTTAAGCAACCTCTTGGTGTTTCACTTTTAAAGTTTTACCAAATTGGTTGTGGATTTAGAGTGGCCACAGAATCAACTATACTACTGCACATTAGGATTGCCAAATATAGTATGAAGGATTCTAGGTGTTTAATCTAGAACACCTAGGAGATCTGGGGAACAGGTTTCCCAGGGGAAAACTTGAGACCCCAAATCATCCTTCCCCCACAGATTAAAGGGGACACAGCTTCAGGGCCTCCCAAAAGTTAAAAGTAACACAGGTTACATCATATGGGAATGTCTTTTTGTTTCATATTTGTTAAGTTCTTAAGTTTAAAAATAATTACTTAATTAATGACTAACTATTTATAAACACCAACTGGAGCTAGGTAGACCCAGAGATATTATTAGGAAGATTTTCCTTATAACCCCCATACATCTCTGAATCATCTATTTTAGTTTCACCTTTTATGACCAAATAAAAGAAGTCTAATTCTTTCATGTATGCTACCAATTCAAACATTGAAGATAATTGTCTTATCCACCTAAATCTTCTCTTTTGCAGACCAACATTCAACTAATTTAGTTTCTTTAATAAATCCTATTTGGGAATACCATTTAGACCTTTTCAGAATCTTGTATATTTTTGTCACAACTTACTTTAGTCTGTCAGTGTATTTCCTACAATGTGGTGCCCAGAATCTAATCCAATCTTCAAATGTGCTCAGGCCAAATATAATACATATGTATTTATTATGGAAAAATAAACAATTAAATATACAATCTAGAATAAATGAGAGGGCCTAGTTCTGTCATTATCATTTCCCAGAATTGGTCTGATTTCTTTTGAAATCTGTGATGCATTTGGTTTATTGCATTCCACTAAAAGTATTTCTTTATGTTTTAGCAAGCATCACTTTGGGACATTAGACGAGAGGGAAGAAATTTGGTTTTCACTCTCCAGATTTCATTAGAAAGTTTAAGAATCTCAGTGGATGTCATTTATTTTCACTATTACCAATTTCATTCTAAGCAGTCAAATTCAGATAAGAAAACATTTTGTTCATTTTATCTTTAAGCTGTTGACTCACTTGTGCTACTGATTAATATCTCTGGTCTTCACTTTCCTCCCGTGTACAAAGAAATGTTGGAATCTAATAATCTTTAGATCAATGAGCCTAAGTCCTTATTTACTATTCCTTGAAATAGCCACTGGCATTTCCTCTCTATATTTTTAATTTCTCTGTCCCCTCTTTCTAGCATGTTTTTCCTCTGTGTTTATGCTAAGTAACTCAATTGATCCAAATCCTAAACAACTTTCAAAACCAAATGCCATCTCCTCCATAATATTTTACTTTATTTTTCGCAGGTGCAAATTCTCTCTTTGCTATCAATTATAACAATTTATCCATATCTTTCATGGGCTCTTACATCAATTTTTTGCACTATATTCTAAAATATACGTATGTACATATACACATATAATCTAATGGAATATCATTATATATTTAACATGTCTCTTTATATATTTACACATACACTCTTACATGTGTGTATGCAAACATACAAACATATAAAACCTATTATAAAGGGATGTAATATTAAACACCTAGAATCCTTGATACTATATTTGGCAATCCTAATGTGCAGTAGTATAGTTGATTCTGTGGCCACTCTAAATCCACAACCAACTTGGTAAAACTTTAAAAGTGAAACACCAAGAGGTTGCTTAAGGAAGGGCAAATCAGTTCAAGTCAGAATAATAGAGTAACTTAAAGTTTCATGCCCATGTGCATTTAGATTGGACCTGGAATAATTCATCATTGTGTTTCTAGCCTGGAAAAGATAAAAGATTTAAATCTCTTTCCCTCCTTTCCTTCCTTCCTCCCTCTCCTTCTCTCTCTCTCTGTCTCTCTCTGTCTGTCTCTCTCTGTGTCTCTGTCTCTCTGTCTGTCTCTCTGTCTCTCTGTCTGTCTCTCTCTGTCTCTCTGTCTCTGTCTCTCTGTGTCTCTGTGTCTCTGTGTCTCTCTCTCTCTCTGTCTCTCTGTCTTTCTCTCTCTCTCTCTCTCTCTCTCTCTCTCTCTCTCTGTCTCTGTCTCTCTGTCTCTCTGTCTCTCTCTCCCTCCCTGCCTCCCTCCCTCCCTTCCTGCCCATCCTCTGGAATCCCTCCCTTATATCATCTTTGAAAGCTTTAAGCTTTTAATCTTTTCACTTTTTTGCTTGGTCCAGATAGACTACAGGAAAAGAAAAGGTATGTTGTCATCTGAACTCCTAGGACCCAGAACTACAAAGGACTGGAAGTATAATGTAATGTAATATAATATAATGTAATGTAATATAATACTATAACAGTTTGAGATTCCTTGTGTTTTAGAGGTTTAGGCAAATCGTTTAGCATCGTTTTCAGGCCACTTTCCTTTCTTTCCCTTCATTTCTCCTTTACTTTCTTCTTTTTCTGCAGAATTATTCTTCCCAAATCACATAGTACCAGGAGAAACTTTAGAAGTGAATGGGCTGCCTAGAGAAAGGGATTGGGATCGAAGCTGTAATTTCACCTGTGTAAAAAAATTTCTATTCCAATGAAGATTGACACCAAATCTTAAATTTACGGTCTAATAGAGTTGCCTTAGACACTTGAGATGATAACTGACTTTTCTAGCCTCGCACAGGCAGTATGGATCATAGTTAGACTTGAACCCAAGTCTTCAGAGAAGAGGCAGATGAGCTTCAAAGGTTCCTAATGCCACTTTAGTGCCTTTGGCTCCAGTTTCCCAGTATGCCCCAAGTCAGGAAGTAATTTAAACAGTCGCTTCTATCGGACTCTCCCCCAGTCCAATGATGCTTATTCCCAAACCCTGGGGGTGGCTCAAGCTTCTAGGAATCATCCCTAAGGGTAAACAAGACCCACCTATGGTTTAACAGCAGGAAGGAAGCTGCAGCAGTTTCACTAACCATCTCGCCTACCGCCTACAATAGTGGGCGAGAACTACAGAGCTACTCACCAATACACAGTGATTCCTTCCTCCTGCAGCTGCGTATTGGGAGAGGCTGCATGTTAGAGTAGGATTGCCCGCGGGGCACAGAGGGCCCAAGGTGAGAGGGTCCCTGATCTGCCTGGTACGCCTCATTAATTGACCCTGAGGTTAGGGTCTTGCTGCTTGGGATTTCTTGAGTCAACCTCCCTGTGATTTTGAGCTCTGCCTTTATGTTTGGGTTTGGAAACTCGAAAGAAACTCCGTGGACCAGCGCACGCCCCGAGTGCCAAGCGAGAGGCAGCTTGTAGCTTCTGTTTGCGAGGACTTAGTAGCCCTAACCTGGCATGGAAACCTGGCAGAGGAGAGTGGGTTCTGAAAGCTTTCTTGCGATGTCCTTGGTTGGAAATAGGGAATAGTACTTTTCTCCACATCCTGGCTTCTCCCACCTCACTGGGGCACATCTTGGCAATCTGGTCTGATTCTTATGAATTATGCATAGGACTGTTGGGGAGCAGCAGAGGGGCAGGTGATATTCCTAGAAGCTCGGGCATCATTAAAGTGCCTGGATCCTGAGCTTGCGAGAATCCAGAAACTGCGAAAACCGAATGGAGGTGTCCTTCAACCCTGCTAATGTTGGGATTCAGGGGTTTTAGACCCCACAAAGTATATTTGGGTTACGCATCAGTGTTGAGAAGTGTCTCAAAAGAATTTGTAGGCATACACCTCCAAAAGAAGGCAGGGATTTTATTTAGCTGCTAAAAGGAATATATGCAAAAGGGTTTCAGCAATTAACTGGGGGAAGGCAAGTTCCCTGATAATAACAAGGAAGACGACTCATTAAGCTACGATTATACCAGTTAAAGGGTTAACCCTAAAAGGAAGTTAGCAAGTTAGGGAGGTACAATTATGTTCTTTTGTTCAAGAGATAAAAGCTAGGGCTTTGAGGTCATAATTTGGGGTAAAGATAGAGTTGTGGGTTTGTCAAATTAATAATTTACCAGGGAATTCATTCTAGAGTGTGGAACTGTCATAATGTTGCATTTAAAGAGACACAATTAGGATCAAAATGCCTAGGTAATTAGTGCTCCTCCCTGTCTGCTTTTTGGGAGCAACTTAGGGAGCAAAATTCAGACTTTCTCTACATCTTGCTTCTCTTTGCTATCTTGCTGAATTGTCAAAAGATCTAGGGATTCACCCTAATCATTACCTTCTTGTCAGTGATATGGTGGGGGTAGGAAAAGGGGACTTCTGAAAACCCTGATAGGGGCAGAAACCCTGCTTCTGGGTTCCAGGTGAAACTTGCCCTAGAAATATGTAGAAAGAGAAAGTGAACGGCAGTATTCTCTTTACAGGATTTCTGCATGGGGGGATAAGAATCGGTTTTATCTGGAAATATTTATACAATTTTAAGATCGAATTCTGACAGAGCTCTTTGTGACATTGGTGAGGTTCCACTCCCCTCCATTCTCGGTCAGGGAGCCAAAAATGATGAGGTTTGGTGCAAGGCAGGGAGTTGTGGAAACCCCCTTGTGATCAGCACAGTTCCTTTGTAAATGAATTTACCAACCCGAAAAGTTAAACTGGCAAAACATGTTTATAATTAGAACTGAGAAGCCACTTCTGCAGGCTGACTTCCTTAGTGGTAGGTCCCGGTAGAGAAGTAAAGATCTAGCAGAGAGATCCTGTCAGAGAGGTAAATAGGATCCTGTTAGGGAAATAGGTGAGAGAGAGAAAGAGGGAGTAACACTGAAAAGAAAATGTCTTTTCAGCAGGCAAAGGGTTGCATCTAAGCCAAGGAGAAAGAAAGAGGTCCCTTGGCATAATTCCTGCTTTTAGGTCCTCTGCAAGGAGTTGGGCTGAAGGAAGCTTGTTAGATGGGTAGTTCTTGGTGGGGGCTGGGAGCAGTTTGAGTTTAAATCAGACTAGAGAATCAGGACTACTCTCCAACTCAATAGATTTTTATAGAACCAGCCCTGGCTAAGTAGGGATGGTCCTGGACTCAACTAGTCCCACCCAGATAACAGAATGAAACCATTTTATCTTGATTCGCTGGGGAGGGTCTCTCAGGTGAGAGCTTCTCTGAGGGAGTTTCCCAAGCTTTTCCCCAAAGTCAGAGAGAGTGTGAGAGAGTTTCTGGGTTCCCCTCATCCACATCATCTCGAAGGATCCAGCCCAAATGTGCTGGATCCCAAGTAGAAGCTGTAAATGCTAGAAGTGAATTGAAATTTTTTAAAAAAAGTGACTGAAGGCTTGTGGTTATGGTAATCAGGTTTGGCACCTGGGAAGAAATTGTGAAATGTACTTGCCTCTTTTCTTAAGAAAAATTCTCATCATGGGTGTGGAATGTTGTGGGGATCAGGTATTACTGTTGATTTTGCAGAAGTGCTTATTGTTCTTCCAAGGGAGGGACTTACTGGACTGGGGAGGGGATAGAGTGTTAGGCCAGAAAATCAGAAAGACTTGAATCCAATTATCAGCAAAATGATTTTACTTCATTTGCCTCAACAGTAAAATGAGGATAATAGCTCATAGTGTTCAAGTTGGTTGTGTGGATCAAATGAGAAAATATTTGTAAAGCACTTACACAGTGGTTGGCACATAGTAGATGCTTTATAAGTGTTTCTTCCATTCCTTTATTTATTGTTAGAAAAAGTGGATGTATTAGGATAATGTCAGGTGGACATAGGATTCTCCCAGATCCTATATTTAAGAAGGGCCCAAATGAAACAATTCAGAATTTTCTACCTGACTATAGGAGTTCATCACACCCCTAAACCAAGTACCCTCCCTCTCATTCATTTCTAATCTACAATAGGCACTTCTATCAATATTTATTGATTATCTAACTCTTGATTTCTACTAGCCTATTTGCATCTTGGTTTTGATGCTAACTTTTCTAGTTAATGATCCAATTTTTCCCATTTTTCTTCTATAAATTGGTTACATGGACCATGTATGCATGTCCAGGGGAGAGTGAAATGGGTAGAAAAAGAAAGGAAGAAGGTACTCTGCAAAAAGCAACTGGGGATATTTAGCTTGGAAGGGAGAAGTTAGTAGGCACAGGAAAGCTATCTTCAAGTGTTTGAAAGATTGGTATGGGAGAATGATTAGACTTACTCTGCTTGACCCCAGGGAGCAGAACTCAGAGCAAAAAGAGGAGATTTCAGAGAATTAGGTTTAGACTTAATAGTAAAAGCATCCCAACAACTGCAACTATCTAAAATTGGCATGTGTTGCCTTAAGAGGTAAATTCCATCTTGTGAGACATCTAATTTTTAGATATGTATATTCCAGGAGAGCTTTTGAAATCTCTTCAGTCTCTTATCTTCTGTGATTCTTTAATTGGAAATCTTGGCTTTGTGGTGACAGATGCTATAGAAGGTAATTACTTTTCTTCTGAAGAGAAGAAGGACTCTTCCTTAATAATTTGCTGACCCAAGTTAAAATATCTGCCCAATTTCAACAGTATTTTTGGTCTTTACTCCCAAACAAATGATCCTGTTGCCTCTCTTTGGGCAAAAAATATAGCTTTTGCCCTTCAAAAAGAAATCTTAGGCAAGTTTTACTCACATAAATAAGGATTAGGCAAAGGATTGTGGGATAAATGCCAGGTGACTGATGCAGGTAATTGCTGCAACTATTTGTCCAAGTAATTTTTATAGGCATTCATGTAGAGACCATTGATAACTAAAATCATTGGGGAAGCTTTGAAGTAGAGATGACATTTGAAATAAGCTTCCAGAGAAAGTTAGGCTATATATAAGTACCATGAAGGGCATTGTAGGTAGCCGGTCTAATCTTCAGGAACATATGCACAGAAACAAAGAAGCATTTAGACTGTTTAGTAGACCAGGAGATACATTATTAATTAGTAATTTGGGGAGTAAGAAATTGATACCAAAGTCTCTTGTAAATATCAAAGCACTTACTAAATATGAGCAAAGCTGAGGTTATTTGATTTTCTCCAGTGTTATATTTTTTATTGTTATTATTTTGTTCATTTATGGAAGCAGTTAGTACAGTACATGAAATACTGCATTTGGAGTCAGGAAGATCTGAGTTAAATTATATCTTAGACCCTTACTAGTTGTATGACTCAGAGCAACTTAATTCACCTCTATTTTTTTCAGTTTCCTCATCTGCAAAATGAGCAAAATAATAACACTGACCTTGTTGGTTTCAGTTTAAAGTAAAATGAATTATTATGTCAAGTGCTTTATAAACATTAAAGGACTGTGTAAATGCACTTAACTATTGTTAATAAAGATGCATCATTGAAGATGATGTAGATTCAAAATGGAATAGCTGGATATACACAGAAATGCCTCATTTTCATGTACTGTTGTCTTTTCATTTAGGTGTGCCATGATGACTGCTCTGTCTGAAGCAAACAATACCTTTACCTTCAATGCTTTTTTTTTTCAAATTATTGAAAAAGATGGCTCAAAGAACATGTTTTATTCTCCTCTGAGCTCTACTGTGCCCTGGCTATGGGACCAAGGGAAATACTCCTGCACAAATACAACAGATGCTGGGAACCGTGAGAAAACAAACAAAAAGCGCAATTAAAAACAAACAAATAAAACTTCATGAAACTTTTTACACTTCTCCAAAGCCATACCTCAGAGGAGCTAAGCATTGCCAATAGTGAAGCCATAGAGAGTAAGGGGAAATGGAACCCAATATGTGGATGATCTGTATAGCCTCTGTGATATGAACAGTAGGGAGTCAGGGTAGAAATGTCTCTGAGGTTACTAATGCAGCATAATTTTACCTTCTTACCTTGCTATAGGGAATAACAAGGTCACTTTCAGGGAGTTGGGGAGAGGATGAGGAAGGGATAGATAGGAAGTACAGTAATGTATAATGTATAAAGTCTAGAAAGGTAGGTTGCAATTAGGTTGTAAAGGGCTTTAAATGCTGAACAGAAGAAATCTGTAAAATCAATAGGGGCCTAATGGAACTTATATAATAGGTGAGTGACCTTATTTTTAAATGCCTTCAGTCTGTTTGGAACTTTCAGTTGAGTTTCCTTTGAGGATTTCATTTTTATTTTAAAAGAAAGGAAAACAGTATTGAAGTTATACTTTTTTTTTTTTCTAAATAGATTCTTTCTTTAAATAAAAGTACAGATATCCACCAAAGTTTCCAGTCTTTTCTTGAAGAAGCTAATAAATCTTGCGGTCAATTCCTGCTCAGAATTGCCAATCAGATCTTTAGAGAAAAGACTTATGATTTTATTGCAGTAAGTCTTCTCTACTATTTCTCCCTATATCAACTTAAGGAAATCAATGAAATTTTCAAATCAAAGAAAGAAAACAGTAATATCTCATCTGTTGTCATGCTATTAAAGATTCAGTTTGAACTATTTGAAAAAGTTAGCCAGTCCTGGGAACACAGTGTTATTTTCCATAATGTTTAAGGATTAATGGTATGATATAGTGGACACAGCACTATTAGAATTCAAATACCATCTCTGCTATTTATTTGGACAAGTCATCTCACTGCGCCTCAGTTTCTCTTCTATATAAATTGAAGAGGTAGACTAGCTGTCTTCTAAACTTTCCTAATTCTAAATCTGTGATCTTATAGAAAATGAATACCAGATTCATTATCTCTTTCAGAAAGTTGACTTTTAAGTAATAATTGATTAATTTATTAGAGAATATTGCCACATTATTAGTCTTCCTTTGGACTTCCCAACCATAATTGTTGATTTGTAAGTGAAATTTTTGTGCTCATAAGACTTAAAGGGATTTAACAAGCCTTGATAAGTAAATTTTAAGTCATTAGCTTCATTTAGTTAAAGATCTAAAAGTTCATCCAAGTCAAACACAAAAAATTAGGATCATGTTATAGTGATCTGTAACATGTTTGTGACTGTTAAAAAGAAGGGGTCCAAAATTTCCTAGCAGTTGATTGATTTAATTTCATTTTGGACTTATGACACATTGTTTATCTACTGTTTAGTCTTTTAAGGAATCCTATCAGAAATTCTACCATTCAAATATAGAAGAAATTGAGTTTGCTAATATATCAGAGGAAGAAGAAAAATATAAATAAGTGGATAGAAGAAAGGACTAAAGGTAAGAAATCATGGGATTTTTTCCTAACTGTTTCAGAGATGGTGATGAATGATTATAATAACTCTTGCAAAATATAAAAAAGAAGTGATTTATAAGCACAAAGTAAGCAAAAATCTATCCATTAAATGTTGTTAAATTGTTTCTGTCTTTTCCTTGATTTTCAATGTCTTTAGTATAATGCAAAAGACCAAAGAATAAATGAAAAAAAAAAAAAGGTGAAGGATGGAAACCTAGAAGTACATGATTCCAAGCTATATTTTAAAGCAGTGATCATGAAAACAATCTGGCACCATGTAAAAAATGGAGTGATGAATCAGTAGAATAGATTAGGAACACAAAAATAGACACTAGAAAATGACCATAGTAACTTTGTTTGAAAAACCCAAAGATTAAAGTTTTTGGGGCAAAGGGCTCACCATTTGACAACATTTTGCTATGAAAATTGGAAAATAGTTTGAAAGTAACTAGGGATACAATTATATCTTACTTATAGCACATATCAAAATAAAGTCAGAATGGATCCCAAGGGTAATATAGGCAAATTAGAGGGGCATGGAAAAATGTACCTGTCACATCTGTGTATAAGGGAAAAGTCAATAACCCAAGAAAAAATAAAAAATACATGGCAAGTAAAATGGATGATTTTGATTCTATGAAATTAAAAAGCTTTTGAACAAAACAAAAACAAAAAAAATTTTAAAATCCCAACCTCCAAACCAATAACTGTAATGCAGCTAAAATTAGAATCACAGCAGAGTATTGGGGGAAATTTTCTTACATCAAGTTTCTCAGATAAAGGTCTCAAATAGATAGATGACTGAGCCAAATTTATAAAAATGGGAGCCAGTTGATAAATATTCCAAGATTATGCACAAGAAAATTTCAGGAGAAAAAATCAAAGCCATTAAGAGTCACCTTTAGAAAATGATCTATATCACTACTAATTAGAGAAATGTAAATCAGTTCACTCAGGGATACCATCCTACATGGGTCAGATTGGCTAACATGATAGAAAATGAAAATGAACATTTGAGGAAATGTGAAAAAAATGGAAATACTAGTCCATTTTTAGTAGATTTATAAACTGATCCAACCATTCTGGGAAATACTTTGGAACTACACCCAAAGAACTATAAAATTATACATTCCCTTTGACTCAGAAATATCACCTCTAGGTCTGGATTGCAAGGAAGTGAAAGAAAGTGGGTAAAGACTTGTTTGTACAAAAATATTCATAACAGCTTTTTTGATTGTAACAAAGATTTGGAAATTTAGGGATTTCCCATTAGTTGGAGAATGACTGAACAAGTTGTGTTATATAATCATGATGGAATTCTCTTGTGCTATGACTTCAGAAAAATCTGGAAAAACTGATATGAACTCTTATAAAGCAAAATGATCAGAAGCAGGAGAACACAGTACACAGTAACAGCAATATTGCAACAATGATTAGCTATGAAAGACCTAAGTACTCTGATCAAAACAATGATCCAAGATAATTCCAAAGGACCAGGATGAAAAACACTATCTAGGAATTCAGAATGGAGCAACCTTTAAAAAATTGTTTTATTTTTCTTATTTTTTTGTCATTAACATGGTTAATATGGAAATATGTTCTACATGATTTCACATGATAACAAATATCAAGTTGCTTATCTTTTCAAGGAGATGACAGATAGAAGAGGAGGGAAGCAAAGAATAAGAAACTCAAAATTTTTTTAATTTAATTTTGTTAGGTTATAGATGTAAATTCATTTTTTTTACATATTTCAATATGAATCATGTTTTTGAAGAGAAAAATCAGAATGAAGGGGGAACTACAAGCAAGAAAAGGTGAAACCCATTTGCTTAAATCTGTATTCAATCTTCAGAATTTGTTCTCTAGATGCAGAAGGCATTTTCATTCCAATGTTCATTGGAATTGTCTTGGATCTCAGAATTGTTGAGAAAAGTTAATCATCACCCAATCTTGCTGTTGTTGTGTACAATGTTTTACTAATTCTACTCACTTCACAAAGTATCAATTCTTTTAAGTCTTTTCAGGCTTTTCTGAAATCAGTCTGTTCATCATTTTTTTATATAATAATAATATTCCATTACTTTAATATGCCATGACTTTTTCAGCCATTCCCCATTTTATGGACATCCCCTCATTTTCCTAGTCTTTGCCAGCATATAAAGAGCCTCTACAAACATTTTAATAGCTTTTTATTTTTCCAAATACATGCAAAGATGGTTTTCAAGATTCACCCTTGCAAAACTTTGTGTTCCAAATTTTTCTTCCTCCCTTCTCTCTTCTCACCTCTCCTAGACAGCAAGCAATTCAATATAGGTTAAATGTGCAATTCATCTAAACATATTTCCAAATTTGTCATACTGTACAAGAAAAATCAAAAGGGAAAAAGCACAAGAAAAAAATCAAAAGAAACAATCCAAGTAACAACAACAAAAATGTGAAAAGGCTATCTTTTGATCCATATTCAGTCTCCTTAGTTCTCTTTCTGAGTTCAAATAGCTCTCTCCATCAAAAGTCTATTGGAATTGTCTTGAATCATCTCATTGATGAAAAGGGTCAAGTCCATCACAGTTGATCATTACATAATTGTGTTGTTGCTATGCACAATGTTCTCTTGATTCTGCTCACTTCATTTAGCACCAGTTCATGCAAGTCTTTCCAGGCTTTTCTGAAATCAGCCTGCTCATCATTTCTAATAGAACAATAATATTCTATTACATTTATATAACATAATTTACTCAGCCATTACCCAACTAATGGGCATCCATTGAATTTCTGATTCCTTGACACTTTAAAAATGGTTGATGAAAACATTTTTGCTGATGCAAACATTTTTGCACATGTGTTTCCTTTTCTTTTTTTAAATTGTCTCTTTTGGATACAGACCCAGGACAGGGAAACTATACCTTGTTCTCATAATTTGCTTATAATATTACTCTCTATGTCTAAATCTTGTATGCATTTCAACCTAGTTCCATACTATCTTTCAATGTTCTGATCAATTTTTGTCAAATACTGAGTTCTTATCCCAGAAGCTAGAGTCTTTGGGTTTATCAAACAGGAGATGACTATGGTCATTAATTATTGTGCCTTATGTATTCTAACCTATTTTATTGATCCACAACTCTATTGCTTATGTAATAGCAATGGTTTTCATTATTGCCTCTTTATAATACAATTATAGATCTCATACTGCTAGGTCACTATCCTCTGCTTTTTTTTTTTTCATTTTATATGGTTTCTATTTTTTTGTTATTGATAAAATCAGTTATTCCGATAGTTATATCCTGGTATTGAACCAGCCCTGAATTCCTGACATAAATCCCACTTGGTCATCGTGTATTATCCTGGTGATAACTTATTGTCATTTTTTTGTTAATATTTTATTTAAAATTTTGGTATGAATATTCATTAGAGAGATTGGTCTATAATTTGTTTTCTCTATTTGAACTCTCTCTAGCTTAGCTATGAATATACCATATTTGTGTCATAGAAATTTTCATTCATCTTGACCTTTTCTTTTTCCAAATGAATTGTTATTATTTTTTCTAGTTCTATAAAAAATTTTTTGGTACTTTAATTGCTATGGGACTGAATCAGTAGACTAATTTAGGCAGAATTGTCATTTTTATTATATTAGCTTGTCCTAATCATGATAAATCAATATTTTTTAGGGGCAGCTAGGTGGTGCAGAGGATAAAGCACCCGTCCTGAAGTTGGGAGGACCTAAGTTCAAATCTGGCCTCAGAAACTTACTGTGTCCTAGCTGTGTGACCCTGAGTAAGTCACTTAACCCCAATTGCCTGGAGGCAGGGAAGAGAAATCAATATTTTCTCAGTTGTTTATATCTGACTTTATCTATGTAAAAAGTATTTTGTAATTGTGTTTATATTTCCTAGCTTTGTCTTGGCATGTAGATTTCCAAATATTTTATATTGTCATGGAATTTCTCTTTCTATTTCTTGCTGTGGAGCTTTTTTGCTAACATAGAAATGCTGATTATTTATCTGGACTTATTTTATGTCCTGCAACTTGGCTAAAGTTGTTAATTTTTTCAAGTTTTATTTTTTAGTTAATTCTCTGAGACTCTCTAAGTATAACTTCATATCATTTGCAAAGAATGACACTTTTATTTCTTCAATGATTACTCTAATTCCTATTTCTTTTTCTTCTCTTACTACTAATACTAACATTTCTAGTACAGTATTGAACAACAGTGGTAATAATGGGCATCCTTTCTTCACCCTTGATCTAATTAGGAATGCTTCTTTCTCCCCATTACATGTAAGCTTCTGATGGTGTTTGATAGATGCTCCTTATCATTTTAAGAAAAACTCCATTATTCCATTGTCCTCTAGTATTTTTAAAAAGAATGAGTACTGTATTTTTTCAAAAGCTATTTCTGCATCTATTTAGATAATCATATGGTTTCTATTTATTTTGTAATTGATAAGATCAGTATGATATTTGTGTCATAAGAAGAATTTGGCAGGACTTCTTTGCCTATTTTTCTAAATAGATAGTATAGTTTTGGAATTAATTGTTCTTTAAATACTTGGTAGAATTCACATGTAAACCCATCTGGCTCTAGAGATTTTTTTATTATGGAGTTAAATTCAAAATTTTAAGAAATAAATATAAAATCATATTTGTAGGTAACTGAATTATTTAGTTAAATAAATAAAAATATGGAAAAGAAAAACAACTATAATGCAAAGTTCTGGAGTCAGAAAACTCCACATATTTGCTCTGTGAACTTGAATGAGTCTACTCACTTTTCAAACCCCTATCTTCTCTATTTGTGCATAGAGGATTATCATAACATATCAAAAATCTCATAGGATTTTTCTGAATCAACATGTTAATACATATTGAAGGTATGAAGAGAATTTTTCTTTCATATATTTAGTGAAAGGAGGGATGCTATATATTGAAAATGATTCTTTCTTTTAAACTAACTGTAGTATTCAGAGGTATTTTATTATATCAAAATACAGAAAAGACTTCAGTATATAGTTTTTCCTTGATAACATTTAGTGGACAGATAGTTACAGACTTTATCACTGCTAGGCAGTGCTATGTGAAGGTGAGTAAATATACTTGAATAAATTGTAAAAGTTTTAACCCTGTATAGTATATATCCTGATAGAGGATATAATCAATGTTAGAATAATGATGATGAGGGGGAGAAAGAGCAAAAGCATGAGGCTAACTAGGTTTAATAAAGTTTTGTAAAATGTTGTGTATATGCTATCTCATTAATTTTAAATGTGATTATGACTATATCTGTGCTAAATTCTCTAATGTTTTATTACAGGTAAGATTGTGGAACTGCTAGTTAATGATGCTATTGATTCACTGACTTCTCAGATAGTGGTGAATGCCAAATCTATTTCAAAGGAAAATGGCAGATGCAATTTTACAAATGCAGGACAACAGATATTCAAAATCAGCAAAGTAAGGGGCAATTTTGCCATGTCTTGGGATTCCATGGGCAACTGGGACAATAGCAATGAATTAGCATATTGCCTTTGTTTATTAAAATATAGATAAAGTTCTAACAATACACAGCTAAATGCTTTCTTTCTTTCTTTACTGTTCTATCTCTCTCCATTCTTGTCTTTCTCCCCTAGGAAAGCTCTCTCTCAATCTTTTCTCTCTATTTTCTAATATAATATAGAATTCACTTCTACAGCTTAGTTTTCCTTTATTTCAATTGTTAGGGGGATGTTTTCAGAGAAACCTGGAGAGACTTACATGAACTGATGCTAAATGAATTGAGCAGAACTAAATCATTGTACACAGAAACAACAAGATTATACAATGATCAATTTTGATGAACGTTACTCTTTCTAGCAATGAGTTGACTGATGTCAGTTCCAATGATCTTGTGATGAAGAGAGCCATCTATACCCAGAGAGAGCTGTGGGAACTGAATGTGGATCACAACATAACATTCTCACTCTTTTTGTTGTTGTTCGTTTGCATTTTGTTTTCTTACTCATTTCCTTTTTGATATGATTTTTTGGTGCAGCAAGAGAATTATATAGATAGGTTTATACATATTGAATTTAACACACATTTTAACATGTATAACATATATTAGATTCCTTGCCATGTAGGGGAGGGAATGGGGGGAAGAAGGGGAAAATCTGAAACACAAGACTCAATGTTGAAAAATTATTTGTGCGTATGTTTTGAAAATAAAAAGCTTTAAAAAATAAAAACAAAAAATTAAAAAATATTTCAATTGCTAGACCAGTCAGTTTCCTCCCCTCAAAACCTTGGGATCTCTTATTACAGTAGCCTCTGGAAGATAGCTTTCTTGCCTTATCTGTATGTTTACTTTCTTATAAATTTGCCATGGTAAATCACGGAAGAAAAGAGCATGCTTGTAGACGTGTGCTTTTTAGTGTGGAAATAACTTTTGCATTAGTCTCTAAGGAAATGTGGAGGAAATTATTTTATAAGCAAGGGAAGCTTAAAAAAATATAAAGATCCTCTGTAGATAAATTTGTTATTTTCCTCAGTAAGAATATTTCTGTCTGATCTACCATTGTCCAAGTTATTCTTGGACTATTATCCTAGCTTCCTGAAAAAACCCCAACATATTCCCCTTCGATCTTTTATTCTAAGCTTAGGATAGTTTATCGGTGGCCTAAAAAGTTTGCTTTTTTTTCTATCAGACTCTGAACATAATTCTTTTATGTTCCTTTACTCAACTATACTTCCTCTCTCCCCTAGTAGAGTTGTTCCTCAATATTTTTATGTATAATCTGATATAATAAAGAATTATATCATTCAACTCACAGACTAGAATAGCATTTAACCTTCCTATTTTATAGAATAGACTAGAAGTACAAAAAGACTTAAAGGAGAGAGATCAATGTGAATTAATAGATTCAGGTAATAATAAACATAACAAAAGATAGACTATGTAGGATGTATGTATATGTATATGTAAATATGTGTACACACATACATACACACACACACCTTCATATATAAATATATATACAGAAACCCAGATAAGACAATATATTTGAATGCTTTTCTGTTAACAATCAAGCACCTGCTAAATACCTTGTGTTGTGGGGGATAAACAAAATTTTATGAACAAAGAGTTTTTTTTCCTATCAATGGATTCTTATGTCAGAAACTTCATTATTAATGATAAAAAGAGTTTTTGGACATCAGTAGAAGATGAGTTGTGATTCCAAAATATCATTAAGCAATAATTAGACTTGTGGAAGTATACTTAAGATTAATATATGTTTTCTAAAAATTACATTACCAGAGAAATGTACTGAATACAGATTAACTCATAGCCAATACACATATTAAGAGAGAAGGGAGGGAAGAGACGGAGGGAGAAATCTTGGAACTCAGAAATGTTATTTAAAAGATTGTTTAAAAGTGTCTTTACATGGAATTGTAAAAATAAAATACTGCTTAAAAATATTCTACACTCCAAAACAAAACAAAAAATAATCCACCTACTAATTGGAACAATGTAAAATACCCCAGAAAATATACAATGAATAACATATGGGGCTTTGGGGATAGAGAAAGGTAAGGACTAATCTATTCTCCCCACTTCCCCCAATAGTTATCACCTTAAAAAGAAATACTCATTAGGTAAGTCTTGTGAGTAGGAACAGAGTATTTTAAGTGGGATGAAATGTTCCAGAGGTTTTTTTTTTTATTTTTAAAATTATGATTCACCCAGCTTGCTGACACATGAAATTTCTTTAGGGGAGGGGAGGAGGGTGAAGTTTTTCATAACACCATCAGATCAGCCTAAAATGCAATTTGAGTGAAATTCTTTCACACTGAAGATTAACCGAATATTTCGTTGTGGATTTAGCTCAATTTTGAGCATTCCTTATTCTTTATAAGAGGAAGGAGAAGAAAAATACAGGACAGTATTAAGTGCCTTTATTAAGAGGAGTCTCAAAGAAAGAAAAAGAAAATTTACAGACTCTTGGAAAGCTTGCTTTGTTCTTATAAATATTTTCCTTCCTCATATGCCTGCTAAGAACAACTCTATGTCACATGAATGAATAAAGTATAGATTTTTCTTATAAATAAATGCAGCCCATTTCCTTTTGAAGAAAAAAGGCCCAGAGTATGAAGGCATTACTCTGTGAACACTTGATTTATACTGTCAGAGGGCTTACAGTATAAAAATATAAGGTAAGGACATATAAATGCACCTCTTTTTTTAGAAAGGTATATTGATTTTATTTCCCCCTTCAGTTACATTGATTTCAATTTCATGTGCATTTATTTCCTTTTAGGAGAAGCAGAAACCAGTACCAATGGTGTTTCTGAAATCCACATTTCACATGACCTACATAAGAGAAGTATTTATCAAGGTCTTAGTTCTGCCTTATGTTAGAGGACAAACAGATATGGTCATTATGTTTTCAGATGATAAAAACAGATCTAAAAATAATGAGAAAAGTAATATGGTGTGCTGTGGACTTTCAAAAAAAATTTTTTTAAATTAATTCAGAGCTTTAAGCACCTCATCTGAATTTTAGTTTTAATAATCCAATAATAATAATAATCCTTTAAAATGAATGGTCTTGTCCCAGATATGTAGATCAGTGACTGGAGATTACAGGAATTTCTTTGTATTTATCCAATTTCAGGGAGGTAGAATATAATAGGGACAGTGGGGAAAGGGAGGAACCCTTGGTATATAAGAATAGGACTTTCAGGAAGGTTATGGCGTGAGGACCCACTTGAAGCTAGAGGTAACCAGAAAGCTTCTCTCCAACATTTCAGGGGCTGGAATTGCTACAAGGAAAGGGGAGCAACTGCAGCTGTAGTTGAAGAAAGACAAAGCAGAATAGGAACCAGATAGCCAAAGCTGGGAATCACTGTGACTTAGAGACTTGCGAAGAAGGAAGTCTGACTAAATAAATAGGGTACCAGCAAATATAAAGCCGGTTGCCTTTGATTGCTTCTTTGAAGAACTCCCATGATAGAATCCCAGAGAGTCCAAAGACTGATTCTCAATCTAGTCAAGATGAGCTGCTATCATGAGTAGGAGTCTTCCCAATTTTGAAATCCAAACACAAGTAAAACTCAGCATTAAATCATGTTGAACACAGCCTTGCCAGTTGAAAAGTCATTATTTTGCCTACCCAGGACATTTTTGAACCAGTTTCTTCAATTGTTAAATAGGGGTAATTTCTGCCTGAAATAATAAAATGGGCTGTTCTGAGTGGTGAAGAAGAGTGAATGAGATAATATATGAGAATGTTTTGAAGCCTACAAAGTGATAGAAAACTTTCAAATTAGAAGAAATAATGACAGTAATAAAAAAGCAAACTAAGGAAGAAAGGGAGAGAATGAGACAGAGAGATAGAGACAATAGACAGAGAGAGGGAGGGAGAGACAGTGAAAATATGTTGCACTTGGTTAAACACATTTCTAACTTTTTAAGTATAACAAAATCTCCTTGAGAACATAAACATTTTTTCCTTCCTTGGATTCTCCATTAGTAGAAATTAAAGTAATATTTATCTAATTAAGTTAAATCCTTTGAGACTTCCAAAATACTTCTCTTTTTTATTTCTATCTGGGAAAAGAAATTATGCCTGAGAAATCACAGATTGGTTAAATACAGAGAGGATAAATGGACTGAAGTGGAAGTTTTCCTTCCCAGATTTAAATTGGAGGAGAATTTAGACTTGGAATGCATTCTTCAAAAATTGGACATGTCAGATGCCTTTGTTGGATCCAAGGCTGACTTCTCTGGGATATAAGCCAAGAAAGATCTGTTTCTGCCCAAGGTTATACACGATGCTTATGTGGCAGTTAATGAAGAGGGCACAGAGGCAGCTTGTACTACTATAATATGTGATAAAATGTGGAAAAATTATTCCTCAATTTGTGTTTGACCATGCTTTCTTGTTTTTTATTCGCGATAACAACTCAAAAATATTTTGTTTTGGGGGAAAGTGATCATAGAAAGATCATTTTACTCTTCATGGGGTCTTTATCATCAAATTATTTACTTCTCTTTTACCCAGACTCTAATGTGCCTATGACCCAAATGGTTCTTATCATGTTGTTTACTTTTCTTTTACCCAGATTCTGATGTGTCTATGACCCTAATGGTTCTTACCAGGATGGTGATAATAATCTAAAAATAAAATTCTTTATGGGAATTTTTTTTATCTCAAATTGCCTATGCATACTTTTGCATATTTTTCTCCTTTAGAAGGTGTAATTTTCAAAGTGTGTGCCTGTACTCTCCTTTGAGCGCATGAAAAGCAAAGATAGGACTAGAAACGAACATTTCCTTGTGTATTTCATGATAGTTTTTGTTAATGAAAGCATTGGCTACTAAAGAAATCCCCTGCTTGTCCCCATAATTATGACTCATTCCTCTGTCCCTATTCCACCCCAATTCTGGAAGATGTAATCACTCATTTCAATTTTTTGCCAAGCACTGTGGTTAGCTTCTGGCACCAATATTCTATTCCATCTTCCCTCTGACACTACATGCTCAGTTTCTTTTTTCCACTGGGCACAAAAGAAAAACCATATATTACTACTAAGAAATAGTCAATAAGACAGACATATTCAATTTTTTTTTCTTTTAGAGGAGGACATAGAAATTAAAATGGAATGGTAAGAACGTGAGGAACAGTTTTCATGAATTCATGAAGGAAATCTCTGGGAACAAAACCTTTTGGGAGCCACACCAACAAAATAAATAAATCACATAGTTACCACCTTATCACCTATTGCAAAGGTTATTATAATAGCTTCTTCCTTATATCAAGTATCTCCCCCTTCCATTCTATGCTGCATCTTGTTGCCAAAATAATTTCCCTTGAAAAATAGATCTGACAAAGTGACTTCCTATTTCTCACAAAGAAAAATTTTTAAGAGACGTGAGTTTCTAGGTAAATTATGATCAATCAATTTTATGAACCTCTGCTAGTAAGTAGGTATTTCTCAACTATCATGTTTAATATTATGGTTTAATAAATGTGGTTTCCTATTGCCTCTTAGATTAAATATAAACTCCTCTGTTTAGCTTTTAAAATCCTTTATAACTTGTTCCTAACATAGCTTTCTAACTTCTTTGGACATTATTCTCCACAGAATTCTCTTTCAGATTCTCTTCCTCACATGCAACACTCCCTCTCCAATCTCTATTTCTTTGTACTAGCCATAACCTGTCTAGATTGCAATTTCTTTTTGTGTCTCTCATAAATTTTCTTTCTTCCACTTTTTGAACCATTACCTGATACCCTCCAATTGAAAGTGCTTTCCCTCCTAAACTGTCCTATATTAACTATTTTATTAATATATTTTTATCTCCATCCAAGGAATGGAGTTTTATTAATGTCATTTTATTCTTTATATAAATTACAATGGCCACAGTAGGATTTTCTAAGTTTTTCAGTGGAATGATATGAGACAGATTGGAATAATATTGGACAGCATTTACACTAGAGTAATATAAGTAAACTTTGGTGTATACATGTTCACAATATATTGTAGATTAATACTGTATTACAAATACTTCATAGAAAATGAGTTTTTAACATGAATAGTATTTTTTGACCAATAGTATTTTTTAAGTGAACAAACTCTTTCCCTAGATGCATCTTCCTGGGTTGCTGAGACTCAGATAGAAAATCACTGATGAGGGATAGCATCTATTTGAGCTTGTCACTTGAATTTCATTTGCAGATATCTGCCTTTATCCTGTTCAAAATATTTTCCTTCTCTTCAGTCTCTCCCAGTAGCTGATGTATACAAAATGTCTTCCACTCTTTGTCCAGGAACACATATATAATGAAAGCACTGACAGCATGCTATGGTATTTGTGAATGCAATGGGACAGCATCAGCACCACCAAGACTTCAATTTCCATGGACTTGTTCCTCATGAAACTTATGGATAAGGAAATAAACTGAATTGTAGAAAAGTTATATATGATTCACCTGCAGATAAAATTAAATAGCAAAAAAAGAAATATCTCTTTCTCAGCAATACATGGCACCTTCACAAAAACTGACTATATATTAGGGGATTAAAAAATCTCACAACTAAATGCAGAGGAGTAAAAATATTAAATGCATTCTTTTCAGACAATAATACAATAAAAATTGCATGCTATATTGCATGGGAGGGAGGGAGGGAGAATGGAAAGGAGGGAGGGAAAAAGGGAGGAAGGGGGGAGGGGGAAAGGAAGGAAAGAAGAAGGAAGGGAGGGAAGAAAGAAAGGAAAGAGGAAGGGAAGAAGGGAGGGGGGAGGGAGAGAGGGAGGAAGGCAGGAAAAGAAAGAAGAGAAGGAAGGGAAGGAAGGGAGAAAGGGAGGGAAGGAGGAAGGAGAGAGGGAGGGGGTGGGAGAGAAGGAGAAAGGGAGGGAGAGAGGGAGGAAAAATGGGAGAGAGAGAGAGGGAGGAAAAATGGGAGGGAGAGAGGGAGGAAGGGAAGGAAGGGAGGGAGGAAAGAAAGGAAGGAGGAAGGGAAGAAGAGAGGGAAGGAGGGAAAGAAGGAAAAAGGGAGAAAGGGAGGAAGGGAGAGAGAGAGGATGGGAAAGAGAGAGGGAGGAAAGGAGGAAATACAGAAGGGAAGGAAAGGAGGGAGGAAGGGAGAGAGGAAGAATGGAGGGAGAGAGGGAGAAAGGGAGGAAGGAAGGGAAGGAGAGAGGGAGGAAGGAGGAAGGAAGGAAGTGAAGGAAGTGAAGAAAGGAAGGGAAGGAGGGAGGGAGAGGGAAGGAAGGAAAGGAGGGAGGGAGGGAAGAAGGGGGAAGGGAGAGAAAAAGGGAAGGGGGAAGGAGGAAGGGAGGGAAGAAGGGAAAAGGAGGGAGAAGGAGGAAGGAGGGAGGGAAGAAGGGAGAGAAGAAGGGAAGGAAGAAGGGAATGAGGGAGGGAGGAAGGGGGAAAAGGGAAGGAAGAAAGAAGGAGAAA
The DNA here is from genome assembly GCF_016432865.1 of Antechinus flavipes. Classification (NCBI taxonomy): domain Eukaryota; kingdom Metazoa; phylum Chordata; class Mammalia; order Dasyuromorphia; family Dasyuridae; genus Antechinus; species Antechinus flavipes. Next base: position 430,848,763 of record NC_067398.1, read on the forward strand.
AGGGAAGGAAGGAGGAAGGAGAGAGGGAGAGGGGAGGGAGAGAAGGAGAAAGGGAAGGAGGGAGGGAATAAGAATGGGAGGGAGAGAGGGAGGAAGGGAGGAAGGAAGGAAGGGAGGGAAGGGAAGGAGAATAGGGAGGGAGGGAGGAAGGAAGGGAAGAAGGATGAGGATGCAAGGAATAAAGAAAATGATACTTCAGTTTTCATCAGTTCTCTCTCTGGAGGGGGATAGTTATTTTATTTTTTTATCATTAATTTTTTAGAATTATCCTTGCTTATGCCCTTAATGAATAGAATGGTTCAAAAGGTTCCTAAAAGCTTCCACTGATGTGCAGGTGTTGGTTCTAAATGGTAGAGGGTGGGTAACAGTTGATATTGAAGAGAGGGACAAGCCTGAAGGCCTTGATAACAAGGATGTAAATAGTGGAAAAAATATATCAGGATTGTTGGAAGAACTCTTCAAATGTATGAAATAAAGAAGAGAAACTGAATGTGTCCAGGTGAAGATTTCTCAAAAAGTCTAAGAGATGGAGTGATCAGACCGTAGGCCTAAGTTTCAGAAAGTAGACAGCATTGCTGACCATTGGTCAATAGTTACTTCCTTTTCAGTCCATCCCAATCAACCCAAGTCTTTTGCTATTTAATTCATTTCCTGTTTCTGGCTACCTTCATCCACTATGCTGGGAAATGAGAGCTGAGATGCTCTGGGTCTACTCAGCTGGTGTGCTTGGACCTCTCCTTGCAAGGATTGAATAAATGCTTCATGTTTGTATTTGAAGATGCCTCTGAGTAGTCAATTTGGCTAAGGGGGTCCAGCACCCCAATCCTTTAAACCTGTTAAAAAAGCTATGACTTAATTTGTTTCTTTCCATTTTATTAAATTTCATGCATTACTCTGATCTGCATTAAAGATGTGAGTAATATATCCAAGATTTATGTCTGCTAAAAATTTAGCAAGTGTACCCAATATCATTGACCACAATTTTAGACCACACACAGATAAGAACCTACTTCAGAGGGCCTCTAGGGAGCTTCCTCCATAGTGACATTGACTTATAAATGAACACTCCTTGATCCAACAGATAGTTCAGAAGGCAACTAATCATTGTCATCTAATCCACAGGTTGACATCTTGTCTACAAAAATAGCAAGAATAATTTTGTGAAATATTCTACTGAAGTCTAAGTAGACTATATCTATAGCAAATATGAGAATATTTTTCTTCTATTTTGCATATGGGAATGTTTTTTTACTTCATATTTGTTAAGTTCTGAATAAAAATAAATAAATAATCAATTATTTATAAACATCAACTGGTGCTAGTTAGGCCCTGGGACACCCTTAGGAAGATTTTTAGGAAGATTTATATCACTCATATATCTCTGAATTATCTATTGAGTTTTACCTTTTATGATCAAATAAAAAAGTCACATTCTTCTTTCCTGCAGGTTGCTAATTCAGACATTGAAGACCAATGTCTTATCCACCTAAATCTTCTCTTCTGCAGGCCAATATTCAATTAATTTAATTTCTTGAATAAATCCTAATTGGGAATACCATTTAGACCCCTCAGACTCTTGGTTACTTTAATCACAATGTATTTCCTTCAATGTGGTCCCCAGAATTTAATCAAATCTCCAAATGTGCTCAGGCCAAGTATACCAGTTATTGTCTTCCTATTTTAGATTATTATTTCATACATTTAGCTTGCCACATCAAATGGTAACTTCCCATTGGTTTTGTAATATATTAAAATTCTTAATATTTTTCACATGATATACAATCCAACAAGGTCTTCCTATCCTGTACTTGTGTATTTGGTCTTTTCCAGCCAATATTAATCTTTATATCCACCCCTCCATTAAATCTCATTTTCAAAAGCATTGTTTCACTTTTTTTTCTTTCTGTACATTACATTTTTTAGGAGAAAAGGGAGAGGACAGTCAACTATAAAGAAAATCTCTTGATGATTTGGATTGCATTTCTGCTTGGAGAGGAATCATGACTTTTTGATTTTCAAAGATAATTTGTAAAGAGATCAATCTTCAGCCTAAATTATTGAAGAATAGCCTCCATCATACAGAAGATGAGAAGAAAGTTGGAAAAGGAGGCTGGCATTAGGAAAATGCATGACTGTTGGAGAAAGAGTGTATAGTGGCACAAAGATCACAGATAAAATGCTTTGTATGTTAAGCACATGTTGCAATAGAATAATCCAGCACTATCAAGAAGAGTTTCACTCATCAGTTGGGTTATCTAGTGATGAATAAAATAACTTGATACCCCAACCCCTAATATCTACAGATCCTATTTTAACAACTACCACAATACTGCAAGGTAGTTATTTCAGCTGTGTAAAAAATTTCCTATTCCAATGAAGATTGATATCATCTCTGAAATTTACTTTGTAAGAGAGTTGCCTAAGACTCTTGAGAGGCTAAGTGACTTTTCTAGGATTCTATTGCCAATTTAGTTCATTTGGCACTAGTTTTCCAGTATGCCCCAAAGGAAATAATTTAAGCAGTAAGGAATAACTTCTGTAGTACTCCATGTAATGATGCTGAGTACTGGAAGGGATTGGGTGTTACAGCAGGATTGCTGGGATAGGCACAGAGACCCCAAGGCCAGGGGATCCCTAATCTGCCTGGTACACCTTGCTATGGCCTTGAGGTCGGGTCGGCCCAGCTTGGGATTTGTGGAGTTTAGTGCCCTGCAACTTTGTTCACGGTCCCGAAATCTAGGTTTTGACACTAGATAAAAAGTCCATGGATCCAACCATACCCCGGAGCGAGAGGCAGCTTGTAGCTTCTGTTTGCTGGTATGGAAACCTGGCAGAAGCGTGTGAGTTCTGAACACTTTCTTAGGATGTCCTTGGTTGGGAATGAGGATAGTACTTTTCTTCACTTCCTGGCTTCTCCCAACTCACTGGGACACCTCTTGGCAGCTTGGTCTGCTGCTTATGAATTATGCATAAGACTTTGGGGGAAGCTGCTGACCCAGAGGCACTTAATATTCTCAGAAACTTGGACTTCCTTGGGGTCTCTGGATCTTGAACTTGCAAGGATCACGAAACAGCAAAAACTGAACTGAAGTAACCTGCAACCCTACTAATATTGGGGTTCAGTGTATTTGGGTTTCGGTCAGTGTTGAAATGTTTCAAAAGAATGTGTAGGCATTCTCCAAATCTAAGGCAAGGATCTTATTTTAGTTGCTAAAAGAGAAATGTATCTATATGGATTTTAGCAATTTACAAGGGGGAGACAAGTTCCCTGGTAGTAACAAGGAAGAAGACTCTTTAAGCTCGCATTACACCAACTGGAAGGTTAATCCTAAAAGGGCATTAGTAAATCAGTGAGGTACAATTAAGTTCTTTTTTTCAAGAAATAGGGCTTTACCATCAACCAGAAGCTTCATCTTAGAGCAGGGGTCCTCAAACTACAGCCTGCGGGCCAGATGCAGCAGCTGAGGACATTTATCCCCCTTACCCAGGACTATGAAGTTTCTTTATTTAAAGGCCCACAAAACAAAGTTTTTGTTTTTTACTATAGTCCGGCCCTCCAACAGTCTGAGCGACAGTGAACTGGCCCCCTATTTAAAAAATTTGAGGACCCCTGTCTTAGAGTGTGGAACTTTCATAAAGATGCACTTAAATAAAGACAATTAAGATCAAAAGGTTTAGAAAATCAGTGCACCTCCCAGCCTGCTTCTGGGAGCAGTTTAGGCAGCAAAATTCAGACTTTCTCTGGATTTTGCAGCTCTTAGCTATCTTGCTGAGCTGTCAAATGTCTAGGACTTCATCCTAATCCTTTTCTTTTTGTCAGTGCTGTGGTGGGGAGGAGGAAAAGGAAGAGGACTTCTGAAAGCCCTAATGGGGCAGAAACGAGTCTCCCTCCTTCTGGGTCTCAGGTAATACTTAACCTAAAAATGTGCAGTAAAAGGAAGTGAATGTTCGGAATGTTACAGTATCTCTGCATGGGGAGGATGGGGGGGAGGGGGGAAGAATGGGTTTCATTTAGAAATATTCATTGAAGCATTTGAAACATTTAGAAACAGTTGTCAAGAACCACAGAGGGCTTCTTGAGATGAAGAGCCCTAGTGGCAGTTAGTGGCAGACCCTGAACTAGAACTCAGATTCTGAATCCTAACACTGAGCACTTTATAGCTTCAGCTTTATGGATCCTACCAAGTCTCCTAGCCATAAGTAAATCCTAGAAGTGAATTGAAAATAATAATAATAATAACTGAAAGTTTTGTGATTATAATGATCAGGCTTGGCCCACGGGAAGAAATGGTGAAATGTACTTCCTTCTTTCATTGGAAAGATGAGGAATCTTGGGTGTGGAATGTTGTGGGGAACTGATGTGTCTGCTGGTTTTGCAGAAGTCTTATTGTACTAAGGGAGGAGCTTACTGGATAGGGAAGTAGATGGAGTGTTGAGCCTGAAATCACAAAGAATTGAGTTCAGATATGACCAAAATCATTTTACCTCAATTTCTTCAACAGTAAACTGGGGATGATAACAGCTCAGCATGCTTAGGTTGGTTGTGAGGATCAAATGAAAAAATATTTGTAAAGTTCTTAGCACATTGCTTGGTACATAGTAGATGCTATAAAAGTGCTTCTTCTATTCCTTTATTTCCTGTTGAAAAGGGTGGATGTTTTAGGGCAATTTTAGGTAGATATAGGATCCTCTCAGATCCTATAAATAAGAAGGCCCCAGAGAAAATAACTCAGAATTTCCAACCTAAATATGAGAGTTCATCATACCTCTAAACCAAGTATTCTCCTTCCCTTCCACCTCTGGTCTGCCATAGGCATTTAATCAATATTTATTGACTATCTAACTCTTTATTTCTGCTAGCCTAATTGCATCTTGATTTTGAGTCTACCCTTACTAGTTAATGATCATATTTTCCCCATTTTTTTCTATAAATTGGTTACATGGACTTCCACTTTGTTCTCATGAATCCCAGCTTGTGGCTCAATCAAATTTTGTTTCACTTTCCCATTTGGAACTTTGCTCTATTTCAGCCCTCCTTGATTGGCTGAGGCTAAGGAAGAACTGGACTGTATGACTGATTTTGTTAAGTAAGAGACACATGCAAGGAGGAAAAGAGGAGGAAAGTTGAGAATTGGAAAGCAGTTTTTAAGAGTCTAGGGAAGATTTAATTTTATTTTGAAACAGTTGAAATGATTCTACTTATGGATGGTGCTGGCTGATGGAACACCTGTGCTTTCTTGGTATTGTTAGGCTCAAATTAACAAAAGTAGCAGAAAACTGATACAGACTTTGTTGTGTCTCAGCTTCAGAGGGTACAATGAGAAATATCTTTATTTCTGTTAGCCTAATTGCATCTTGGTTTTGAGTCTTCTCATCTGCAAACAAAAAAGTCATGCACCAACACTCCCTCCATTTTAGTTTTCTCTTGTAGCCTTTTCAAGTTGAAGAACTATCAGAGCATTAGTTGACTTTGATTCCATTGTCCTCACTGAAGGCATTTGACATCCTGGCTGAAAAGATTATGCTGAAAAGCATAGGAGCAAGTCCACAGCCTTATTTAACTCCATTGGTGACTGGGAAAGTTCAAGAACATTGTCTATTGTCCAGAAGCCAGGCAACTACTTCATCATAAAATTGGTGAACTGGATTATCATCTTCCTACTGATATTTTTGTTTTCTTACAATTGGTCCAATAAATTGAATTCATTAATACAAAGGTTATAGGACTAGTCAGTAGTCCCATAAAAAAAGCTGAGGTGCTTTGTAGATAGAAAGTGCAGTATGAGTCATCAATGTGATAAATCAATTAAGAAAATAACTAATACAAGTCCAGGCTATGTTAGAAAAAGCATGTCCTAGAATGTGAAGGCAGTAACAAGTATGGCAGTAATTATGTATTATTGCAGGTGATCCTGGAAAGATGAGGAATCATGGGTGTGGAGTGTTGTGGGGAACTGATGTGTCTGCTGGTTTTGCAGAAGGGGTTGTTTTTCTTGGAAGGGAGGAGCTTGCTGGATAAGAGAGTAAATAGAGTGCTGGTCTAAAGTCAAAAAGACTTGAGTTCAAATATAAGCAAAATCATTTTTATCACCATGTCCAAAGTCACACTGGTAGTAAGTGAAGAGCTGGGTTTTGAAGGCCCTTTTCCTGATTCTGGATCTATCCCACTATTATGCTGCTGCTTTCATGCTCTGACCAGGCCACATGTAGAATACTGTCACTGATCCCAAGGATGGCATCTGCATATCCAGAGGAAGTTGAAATTAGTTTTAAAAAAAAAGGAAGGAAGAAAATACTCTGCAAGAAGCAACTGAGGATGTTTAGCTTGGAAGGGAGAAGTTAGTGGGCACAGGAAAGTTTTTCAATGAAATGACTTGAGACAATTTGAAATAATATTGTACAGCATTTATGCTAGAGTAAAATAAATAAGCTTTGTTGTATACATTTTCAAAATATACTGTAAGTTAATACTGCATTAGAAAATTAGTTTTTTATATTAACAGTATTTTTGGCCAAGTAAGTTACATTTGATTGAACTAGCTGCATCTTCTTGGGTTGCTGAGGCTCAGATAGAAAATCACTGATAAGGGATTAAACTTATTTGTCCCTGTCACTTGAATTTCTTCTGGAGGTAGCTACCTTTGCCTTCTTCAAAATGCTTTTCCTCCTGTTTTAAACTCTACCAGCAGCTGATGAATGCAAAATATCTTCCCCTCTTTGTCCAGGGATCCATAGATGATGAAAAGCACTGGAAGCATGCTATGCTTTCTTGGCAATGCAATGGGACAGCATCAATATTACCAAGAATTAAATCTCCATGGAGTTGTTGCTTATGAAGCTTATGGATAATGAGATCAACAGAATTTTAGAAAAATTTAGATATGATTCACCTGCAGGGAAAATAAAATGGCAACAGAAAAGAATATATCTTTTTTCAGCTATACTTGGCACTTTCACAAAAATTTACCATTTATTAGGGCATGCAAAACCTTACAACCAAATGCACAAGAGTAAAAATATTAAATGCATTCTTTTTAGACAATTATAAAATAAAAATTGTATTCCCCAAAGGGGCCAGGAAAGGATAAATTAAAAATTAATTGAAAAGTAATGTAACTTCAAAAAGTGAATCTGTCAAAGAATAGGAAAGAAGGAAAGAAGGAAGGAAGGAAGGAAGGAAAGAAGGAAGGAAGGAAGGAAGGAAATGATATTTCAATTTGTACTCAGAATTCATCATCAGTTCTCCCTCTGGCTGGAGATAGCTTTTTATTTTTATCGTGAATTTTTTAGAATTGTTTTGGATCAATGTATTGAAAAGTCTTGTACACCTGACCATCATTACAATAATTTCTACATTTTTCTCATTTCATTTTACATCAGTTCATATATTTCTTCTTCTGTTTTTTTTTTCTGAAACCACTTCCTTCATTATTTTCTATAGCATAGTAGTACTGCATCACAATCTTATGAACAATTTTTTTCAGCCATTCCTTAATCAATAAGCATCTGCTTAATATCCAATTCTTTGTCACCACAAAAATAGCTGTTATCAATATTTTAGTACACATAACATACTTTTCTTTTGATCTTTCCAGACACAGCAGTCACATTGCTGTGGCAAAAGATGTGTGCAACTTTATATCTTTTTTAGCATAGTTTTAAATTGTGTTTTAGAATGTTTGGATGGATTCACAACTCCATCAAGAGTTTATTTAAGAGTTTGAAGTCACTTAAAGTCCCATCTTATATTTTAAACATCAATTAACAAGTATTTATTAATTCACCTATTATATATTAGGAATTATTAAGTACTGGAGAGATTGAGGACCATAATCTTTTCAAAAATTTCAAAACATTTGAAATATAGAATAATATAGAGAATTTAAGTTAAGAAGTTGCAGTTGTTAGAGATCATTATTGATCACAAAATAGAAAATTTTTATTATATCAAGTTAAAAAGCTTTTGTACAAACAAAATTAATGCAGACAAGATTAGAAGGGAAGCAATAAACTAGGAAAACATTTTTACAATTCAAGTTCTGATAAAGGCCTCGTTTCCAAAATATATAGAGAATTGACTCTAGTTTGTAAGAAATCAAGCCATTCTCCAATTGATGAATGGTCAAAGGATATGAACAGACAATTTTCAGATGATGAAATTGAAACTATTTCTACTCATATGAAAAGGTGCTATAAATTACTATTGATCAGAGAAATGCAAATTAACACAACTCTGAGATACCACTACATACCTGTCAAATTGGCTAATTTGACAGGAAAAGATAATGCGGAATGTTGGAGGGGATGCCGGAAACCTGGGACACTGATGCAGTGTTGGTGGAGATGTGAATGGATCCAACCATTCTGGAGAGCAATTTGGAACTATGCTCAAAAAGTTATCAAACTGTGTATACCCTTTGATCCAGCAGTGTTACTACTGGGCTTATATCCCAAAGAGATAGTAAAGAAGGGAAAGGGACCTGTATGTGCAAAAATGTTTGTGACAGCCCTTTTTGTAGTGGCTAGAAACTGGAAATTGAATGGATGTCCACATTCCATAACATTCATAACATTCACTAATTAGTGAAAGGCTGAGTAAATTATCATATATGAATGTTATGGAATATTATTGTTCTGTAAGAAATGACCAGCAGGATGAATACAGAAGCTTGGAGAGACTTACATGAACTGATGCTAAGTGAAATGAGCAGAACCAGAAAATCATTCAACAATAATACTATATAAGGATCAATTCTGATGGACATGGCTCTTTTCGGCAATGAGAAGATCCAAATCAGTTCCACTTGATCAGTGATGAACAGAACCAGCTATACCCAGTGAAAAAACACTGAAAAACGAGTGTGGCCTGCTTGCATTTTTGTTTTTCTTCCCAGATTATTTTTACCTTTCTAAATCCGATTTTTCTTGTGCAACAAGAGAACTGTATAAATATAAACACACATATTGTATTTAAGATATACTTCAACATGTTTAACATGTATGTAACTGCCTGCCATCTAGAGAGGGGGTGGAGGGAAGGAAAGGAAAAGTTGGAACAGAAGTGCCTGCAAGGGTCAATGTTGAAAAATTACCCATGCATATGTCCTGTCAATAAAAAGCTATAATAATAATAATAATAAAAAAAACATTTAAAAAAGAAGTTGCAGTTGTCTTCATAAGGTAGGAATAAAAAAGGGTGAAGTCATGTGATATCCTAGGTCTTAGTAACTCTTAACATTTATCAAAGCAACTAGAAACATTTAAACAATACAAAACAAAAGCCCACCAGTTGGAAACAGGACAAAGCCTAGTAAGAAAATCACCACATGTTCAAAATGAAAAAAAAAAACAAACAAATAAACAGACATCACATAATCCAACCTCCTATTTTGACAAATCAGGAAACTGAGGCTAGAGAAGGAACAAGACTTTTATGGGTTTGGTATAGCTAAAAGTAGAACCCAAGGTTCCTGCAGTCAGTTTTTTTTTTTTTTCTAACTTTCACTAACCTACAACTTCTGCAAGCAGAGAAGAGAAAAAGTTCTGAGACAAATAGGGCTAGGAATATGTCCCCAGGAGAAGGACCTGCCTTTAGAAACAAAAAGATTACAATTTACTTCTTTATTTCTTGTCTTTTCTACCCTCTTTTTAATTCCTAACGTTCTAGTAGAAAAGTCAAACTCAAAGCCATGTGGCCCCAATCCCAAGTGCAGTGGAAACCAGATGGCAATGTAAGTGGAAAATGTTTAACAAAATAAGCAAAAATATAATACAATATCTATAATGTTAATTTATGATTTTTAAAGTCAATATGCTGCTGCCCTCAGGGATAAGTTTCTACTGGAGTTGAATACTGTTGGAGCACTGTTTCTTTCTTTTCTTTTTCTTTTTTTCCTGAGGCAAAGTGTGACTTGCCTAGGGTGGTGACTCACATGTGCTACTGAGAAAAAGCAAATGAATATCTGTTGATTAATATCTCTGGCCCTCACTTTCCTCTTTTGTATAAAGAAAGTTGGAATCTGATAATTTTTTAGATCATTGATTCTAACTCTTTTTTATTCTTCCTTGAAATAGCCACTGACAACTTAATTCTCTATTTTTAATTCTCCCTTCCCCTCTTTCTAGTAAGATCTTCCTATACCCTGAAAACAAGTAACTCAGCCTATATGATCAAAACACCTTTAAAAATTAAATACTATCTCTCTACGATGTCTTAACTTTATTTTTCTCAGGTGAAAATTAGCTCTCATTACTACCAATTATTAGGAAGTAATCCATAGGCTCATTGGGCTTTTATTATATTCTTCTTTGTATTATATTTTAAAATATATATGAAAAATCTAGTATGGTTATTACATATTAAACATATAGATTGTACACATTCATATATAGATATATTCTCTATGTATGTGTGTATATATTTATATTCCCATTTACAATACAAATATTATTCTCTCTCTCCTTTCCTCCCTCTTTTTCTCTCTCCCTTTCCCTCTCTTCCTCTTTCTCCCTCTGTCTCTTCCTTTTTTTCCCCCTTCCTCTCCCTCTGTTGGTCTCTCTCAGTCTCTCTGTGTCTGTCACTTCTCTCCCTTTTTCTCTTCGAGATGACTATATCATCTTTAAGACTTTAAACTCTCACATTTTTCACTTTTTTCCTGTGGATCACTTAGACTACAGGAAAAGAAAAGTCATTTTTGTCTTCAGAACAGGATACTGAAATACAAAGGACTGGAAGCCTAATCTTGCTCTATAACGGTTTGAGTTTCTCTGAAGAGGGAAAGAATTAAATATGTTTCAGAGGTTTAGGCAAATCGTTTTACCCAGTTTTCAGTCCCCTTTCCCCTCAGTCCCTCCATATGTTCTTTTCTTTTTTCCTTCCCTGGAGAATTACTCTTTCTAAATCACATGTCAACAGGAAAAAGTTTAGAAGATCCTGGGCTGAAATCCCACGAAATCCCTGAAACAAGGATTGGGACCGAACCTTATTTCAGCGGCGTAGAAAATTTCCTATTCCAATGAGGCTGGCATCTCTGAAATTTATAGTCTAAAAGGGCTGCCAAAGCACCTGAGAGGTTGTGACTTTCCCAGAGTCATACAAGCAGTATGGATCATAGGCAAATTTGAATCCAGGTCTACAGAGATGAAGCGGGCGGACTCCAAAGGTTCTTTATGCCACTTTAGTTCCCTGGGCACCAGATTTCCAGTATACCACAAGCCAGGGAATAGTTTAAGGAGTAGGAGTTAGTAGCTTCAAATGGACTGTCCCCACCCCACCCCTCTAGACCAATAGTGTTTATTCTGAAACCCAGGGGAAGTTTTAAATTTCTCGGAATCATCTTCTAAAGCGTAAACAGCTGGGTTTAAAAGCAAGCCTTCTCTCCAGGGTTGCAAGCCAGAGGTGCGGAAGGAAGCAGGAGCTGCAGCACTTAAGGACCACTCTTTAGCCAACAGGTAGGCGGAGGCTGACAGAGTCTATCTTCTGAGATCCCTTCCTCCTAAAGCTGAATACTGGGAGGGACCGGGTGTTAAAGCAGGATTGCTCCGCTTTGCTAGGGTGGGGTGTAGAGCGCACGGGAAAGGGGTGTGTGTATGTGGGGGGGGGGTGTCCTTTTTCGGCCAATCCCACCTTTCTACTTGGTCCTGAGGTCCGGGCAGTCCAACTCGGGATGTGTGGAGCCTACCTCCCTGACTTTGATCTTGTGCTAGGTTTTGAAACTAGAAAGTCCTTGGGTCAAGCACGCCCCGGGGGCCAGGAGCAAGGCAGTTTGTAGCTTCTGATTGCTAGGACTTATAGCTTGAGCCTGGCATGGAAACTTGGCAGAGGCGAATGGGTTCTAACTGTTCGCTTGGGATGCCCTCAGTTGGGAATGAGGATAGTACTTTTCTCCACTTATCGGCTTTTGCTGGCACTCTGGGGCGTGTCTGGACTGACTGGTCCGCTGCTAATGAATTATGCATAGGGCTGTTGGGGAGCTGCCTGCAGAGAAGCGCTTGATATTTTCCGAAGCTGATGCTTCTTTGAAATCTCTGGATCTAAAGGTCTGAACTGCGAGGATCCGGAAACTGCGAAAACTGATTTGAAGTATGCTGCAACCCTGCTAATATTAGGGTTTGGGGTATTGGACTCCCAATGTATATTCGGGTTATGGGCCAGTGTTGGGAGGTGTCTTAAAAGAATTTGTAGGCATAGACCTCTAAACCAAGAGCAAGGATATTTGTAAGTTGCTGAGAGGAATATATCCATAAGGATTTTCAGCAATTAACAGGGGGGAAGACAAGTTTCCTAGTAGTATCAGGGAAGAAGACGCCATTAAGGGGGAGACCTTTAAAGTGGAATTACACCTGCTGACAGGAAAATCCTAGAAGGGATTTATCAAGTTAGTGAGATATAATTAAGATCTTTTATAGAAGAAATATAACATGGAAATTTGCAAAAGAGTTAAAATCATTACCCAGCATCTTTGAAATAGCTAAGAAGAAATCCCATGATTTCTTAGCTTCACTCTTTTCTTCTACTCACTTATTTACATGTTTTTTTGCTCCTTCTGATGCATTAGCAAAATCAAGTTCTTCCATATTTGAATGGTAGAATTTCTGAAAGAATTCCTTAAAAGACTAAACACTAGGATAAACAATATAACCAAGTATCACAAGTCCAAAATGAAATTTCATCAATTCACTGCCAGGAAATTTTGGGCCCCTTCTTCCTAACATTCCCCAATATTGTTAGGGATCACCATAAAATGATTCCAAATCTTTTGGTTTGACTTGGAGGAACTTTTTAATTGTTAACTAAATGAAATTAATGACTCAGGAATTAGATATTAGGGATAATTAAGTCCCTTTAAATTTTATTAGTACAAAAAAGTCACTTAAAAAGCAATGATCATAGTCCCAAAATAAATAAAAAGACTAATGATGTTGCAATCTTCTCTAATAAATCAATAAAGGGGTTAGTTAAAAATCAGCTCTCAAAATAAGATGCTTAATTCAGGCATTCATTGTCTATAAGATCAAAGGATTTGAATGAAAGGACTTTAGAAAACATTTCTTGCATAGAAAAATAGAAGCAAGGTGGTTTTTAGGTTTATTATATTTCGTATCATCATCCTTCCCTGCTTTGCACAGTAACTCTAGATGGCTACCCATTTAGTTTATACATGCGTATTAAATAGGATTGGGAAGGAACCAGGCATTTTCCTTACTTAGAGATTTTTATTTTCTTTATTTTTCATTTATTCTCATTGTGATTAGATTGAAATGGATTTTATTTTACTTTGGAAGCTCTTCTTTGCTTCATATGATTTTTAGAGTAAGGTGAATAATTTTTAGAAACTAAATAGTAGGCCAGAGAAGAGAGCAAGAAGAGAATATTTGGAAAATAGACTCTCTAAAGTTTTCTCTACTTGAGTTTTGTCACATCCATAGAGTTATATTTCTGGGGGGTCCAGAGTAGATTGGACCTGCCTGACATTTCAAACTATGACCCTAGCACATCATAGGACTTTCCTGAGGATGGATAGAAATCATATTTTATCTGTTTGTATACATTGGACAAAACTAGAAGCAACAAGTTTTAAAGTAGTAGAATTGCAATTCTCAGTTTCAAATAACTTTCTAATTCTCAGAATTTTAAATGTAATCTTGGAAAGGGAAGGAGGGAAGTAAATCTTTCTCTTGGTCTCTCATCATCATCATCATTATCATTAACTTCTTGAAATAAAGGGATTAAGTATATATTTATCTACATATATAATATTATATCTATCTATCTATCTATCTATATATGAGATATGTATGTATATATAACTGCTATTTAAGGAATTGGATATTTAAAGAGGAAGTTATAATTAAGACAATGGGTATCACTTATGAAAATTCTAAAATGATTAATTTATTGGAAATTATTTTCCTTATGTTAAAATTAAAAAAATGGTGATTCTTAAACCCCAAACTAGTAATTGAGGTTTGTAGAACGGAAGGGATGTTTATAGAATGGGAAGGAGGAAAAACTTATCTAGATTGGTTTTGCTTTTTTAGATCAGTTCATCTTAGGATCTAAGTGTATCAGACACCCTTCTGCCCCTTCATGAGGGGAAATGAAAGAAAAACCCCAATCACAACATGTTCTCAGTCTTTCCCCATCCTCTTCATTTGTTGGGGGGAATGAAAGAAAAAACCCACAATACAGGTAAAAGGGTGAACTCAACCACTCTGTGAGCTTCCTGTTGAATTAATGTATAAACTGGACATGTTTCTTAAGCTTTTTTTGCCAGCAAGGTCATCAGCCCTAGGATAAGAGCTTTTTGTGGGAAATAAAATTCCTTAAAAACCTTAATTCTGGTTCAGTTTTCCAATTGTGTTCCTTTGTAAAGGAATGTTTTCTACCTAATCATTCCTGAGTCTGTGAGATTGTTACTACATTTTTCTTCATCATTTCTGACTCACACGTGAAGTCAAACAAAGCTAAGGATGTTTTGTCCTGCAGTAATCATATCCCTGCTTTTTCCTTATTTTCAAATTTCTATATTCAAAGTGGTCAGTATAAAAAGCTATAAGCACATTATATATGTGTCAGATCTTGCTATTTTCAATCTGTAAATGTGTAGTCATTGGATAAATGAATAATTTAGCCTAGTTGTCTATTATATATATATATGTGTGTGGGGGGGGGTGGGTGTGTGGGTGTGTGTATGTATCTTCTTAGAAATATATATACTTGTATAAAATAATGTTTTAAATTATTCAAAATATAAAAACAATTGGCCATTGATACAACTATTTGTGAGACCCAGATGCTTTTCTAATGATTATTAATACTAAATGTGAAACATCTTCAGTCTGATTTAGAGGAGAGAATTTAGTGCAATCAATTTTCTTAAGGCATGTAACTTATGGAGCATTTTATATTACATCAATGTAAGTCAATTTTATTTAAATGTACCATTAATGTGGGAATCACATTTGCTTATGCTGTGTCTCTTATAAATACCTTATTTGAGATGATGCAATCATAAAAGAGGCTGCTGGCCAATCTATTCCATACTGTAACAGACCCTTGCAAAGACTAGGATATACTCTTCTATCTTCTGCATGATTTAACTACATCAACTTACAAAGAGCTCCCTGCAGTATATTTTTTTACTGGTCATGAACTAGTAGTAACATTTTGGGACTACTGGGTATGTCACCTAGATCCAGCATCTTCAACCAAATGCAGTTTTTTTCCAGAATCACTTTCTTTTTGCAACCCTATTTGTGCTAGCTGTTCCTTTGTGGATTAGTCTTTCTGTATCAAATGTCCTGCCTTTTGACAAGTAATTATCCCCTTGCTTGGAGATTAAGCTCCATAGCCACTGGAGAGACTAAGACCCCTTGTTAAGGAAGGATTTATGAATGCCACTGTTAACTTAGTGGGATCCCCCTTTCTGAAAATTGATTTTGAATTACCTCAATTCTTTAAAGCAATCTTCTTCATGGTGATCTTGGCTACTCTTTTTACTTCCCACACCATTTTTAATCACCATGTCAGCCTTAAGTAAGCCTTTTCTTCTCAAGTAGTCCTATTGTTCATTGAACTTTTGATGTCAATCCTACCCCATTGTGAGGCCTCAGGAAACTAAGATATCTGAAGATCCCATCCTACCTCTTCTCCTTTTAAACTACTTCTAGGTTTCTTTATTAACCAAGTGAAAGTCTTTCCCTGTTTATAACATAGTCTCTATTAAAAGAGGTTATAGAGTCCACTCTTCATGGCATTCTCTATTTTCAGGGAACATTATGTATATATATATATATTGTTATTGGTGGTGGTGGTGGTGGTGAAGCAATTGGGGGTAAGTGGCTTGCTCAGGGTTACACAACTGGGAAGTGTTAAGTGTCTGAGGTCAGATTTGAATTCAGTTCCTCCTGACTCTAGGGCCAATGTTCTATCCCCTCTACTATTTAGCTGCCCTGAAGGTAGAAAAATTAACCAAATTATTTTCAGGACAATTGTTTTCTCTCAGACTTCTTGATTGGCCTTTAATTACACATCCCAAAAATGAGGGTTTTACTTTTAAGTAATCTCTCTGTCTTTATCTCTCCCTTCCCCACCTCATGGGCTACAATAAGTGGGGACTTACTCTTTGGTCAGACTTAAGGCTGTAAGATGAGTCTTTTCTAAATATTTCTGAAGGCCCTATTAAGAGAAATATTTTCAATTGGAGACCCTCTCAACCAGGCATTTTCTCTATCAAATGCCTAACACTTCCCAATGATTCACTCCTTAATCCTCTGCCTGTTATATTTGTTTCTTCTAGACTTAGATCAATTCACCTTCAAATGGTGATCAGCATTAGAGGCTATATCAGTCAGCTTTTGCTGCTTAGATTTGGTCCCAGCCTTTTAAGCTTATCACCCCTCCTGACCCTATAGGACAGACTTAATTTTATATCCATTCCCAGCAGGTAGTAGTTTTAAAAGATGAGACCATCCCCCGTACCTCAAAGGACTTTGGCCCCTTTTGTTTAAATGGAGGAACTGACTGATGGGGTGAATAGACCCTAGCAAAAAAAACCAGAAAATACAAAAATAGACCCAGCAAAAATACTCTGTAAGGAGCAAATTGACTCTGTACTAATCCTCTATGATGTCAACAAACTTTGGCCTAAGTTTCTCTATGTAACACCTTCTCCCCACAGGCCATTGTATTTTACTTCTGGAGACTTGAAAAATATCTCTGAATCTAGCTTCTTAAAAATTTCATCCAAGAATCCCTCCTATTTAAGGACAATCAACACCCACTTTTCCAAAGATTTCTTTAACAAAGGAAAGACGTGAATGATGTGAATTATAAACCAGCTTATTCCAGGAATTGAGAAAATAAACCCATTCTGTTCCTATTATCAATCATAATCTGATTGCTTCAGATTCTGAAGAGTGCCTTGTTTGCATAAAATATTGGGAAGCCAGAGATCTTGATCAGTTCATCTATTGTTAATTTATCCAGCCTCTCTCCAACCTCCAGCACTATGTAGATAAGCATATCTTTAAACAGCCAAATTCTTCCATGGTTCTTTTCCTTACTCCCTATATCTTGCCCTCACCTTTCTTTTCCCCTGGGAAAATCTTCTAGGGTTTTAAAAGTACGTTGTGCAATTAGTATGATTTTGCCTTCCTTTATCATATCTAGATGTCAGATTTAGATCCTGTGAGCTATTCCACACAGTAAGCAAATATTTGTTAATGTGATAAAAGCTATGATTTAATTTGTTTCTCTCCCTTTTATTAAATTTCATCCATTATCCTGATCTGCCATTGAAAGTGTGAGTAATATTTCCCAATTTTATGTCTTCTAAAAATTTAGCAAATGTTCTAATATCTTTGACAAAAATGCTAAGCATACCACTAAAGAACCTGCTTCAGAAGGTCTCCAGGGAACTTCCTCCATAGTGACATTGACTTATAAATGAACACTCTTTGATAAATCAAATTTTCAGAAAGCAACTAATCATTGTCACCTAATCCATAGGTTGACATCTTATCTACAAATATAACAAGGATAATTTTGTGAAATGTTCTACAGAAGTCTAAGTAGACTATATCCACAGCAAATTTGAGAATATTTTTCTTCTACTTTGTATATGGGAATTTTTTTTTTACTTTATATTTGTTAAGTTCTGAATAAAAATAAATAAATAATCAACCATTTATAAACACCAACTGGATCTAGTTCTGCCCTGGGACACCCTAAGGAAGATTTATATCACCCATACAACTCTGAATCATGTAACTATTTAGTTTTACCTTTTATGACCAAATAAAAGTAGCCTAATTCTGTAGTTTACCAATTCAAACATTGAAGATAATTGTCTTATTCACCTAAATCTTCTCTTCTGAAGCATTCAACTAATTTACTTTAAAAAAAAATCCTAATTGGGAATACCCTTTAGGGTCTTTAGAATCTTGGATGACTTAACTTCAGTCAGTCAGTGTACTTCCTTCAAGGTGATACCCAGAATTTAATTTGCAAATATGCTCAGGCCAAGGATAGTACAACTTTTGTCTTCCCTATTCTAGACTACTGTCTCATACATTTAACTTTCTTAATGCCACATTAAATAACAACTTCCTGCTGATGTTGTAATATATTAAAATTCCTAAATATTTTTCACATGATATACAATCCAACCAAGTTTTCTTATTCTATAGTTTTTTTGCACCTGATAGTAATCTTTATATCCACCCCTCCACTAACTCTCAATTTCAAAAGCACAGTTTCACTAATTTTTCTTTCTGTACATTCCATTTTTAGGAGAAAAGAGAAAGGGCAGATACCTAGAAAGAAAGGATCTTGATGAGTAGATTGCATTTGTGCCTGGGGAGAAATCATGACTTTTTGATTGTCAAAGACAATTTGGAAACAGATCAATCTTCAAACTAAATTGTTGAAAGTTAGCTCCTGTCATACAGAAGATGAGAAGAAAGTTGGGAAAGGAGGAGACCAAGAGTGGTGTTAGGGAAATGCATAGCTGTTTTTGGAGAAGGAGACAATCTGTATAGTGGCACAAGGATCACAGATGAAATGCTTTCTATGTTAAGCAACATGTTGCAACGGAATAGTCCAACTGTCTCTCTCATCAGTTTCAGCACCAAAAAGAGCAGCTTCACTAATTAGTTGGGTTATCTAGCAATGAATAAATTGCTGATACCTCAACTCCTAATATCTATAGATCCTATTTTAACATCCCAATCAAACATAGAAGTGGTCTTTAGCTTTTGCATCTACTCTCTTAATTTATCCTCATGACAACTTTTTGAGGGAATGTACTATAGGCATATTTCTCCCATTTTAATGATCAAGGAATTGAGAATTAGCAATGTTCAATAATTCCTCCAAAGTCAAAGAGAGTGTAAACAAAATCTATGTTAGCATTTGAATCTTGATTCAAAAGTTGGTGTTTTGGTCAACGCTTTATCCACAATGACATATTTCTTTTCAGTGGAAGATGGGCACCACAGCCTCACCCCTAAGAAGGCCATGTTGTGAAACTGAGACTTGGGTATAAAAATTCTCCAGCAGGATTAAGCACCTAAATACACATGTGCACACACACACGTGTGTGTGTATACCGTATGTATTCATACACAAAACATATATGTACACACATGAATACAAAAATATATATGTATATATGTCTGTGTCACACACACATATGTATTGTGGAAAAACAAAGAATTAAATATACAATGTAGACGAAGTTAGAAGGACCCTAGTTCTATCATTGTCATTTCCCAGAATTGGCCTCACTTCTTTTCAAATCTGTGATGCACTTGGGTTACTGCATTCCACTAAAGTATTTCTTTATGTTTTGATAAGCATCACTCTGGGACATCAGATTAGGGGAAAAGAAACAATTTTGGTTTTTACTCGCCAGATTTCATTAAAAAGTTTAAGGAGCTCAGTGGATATAATTTATTTTCACTTAATTACTAATTTCATTCTAAGCAGTCAAATTCAGAATGTGGCCAGATAAGATAACATTTTGATCCATTTTATCTTTGATCTTATGACTTCTATTGCTACTGAAAAAATCAAATGAATATCTGTTGATTAATACCTCTGGCCCTCACTTTCCTCCTTTGTTCAATGAAATGTTGGAATTTGATAATTATTTAGATCATTGATTCTAAGTCCTATTTATTATTCCTTGAAAAAGCTAATGACATCTCATCTCTGTATTTTTAATTCCTCCATTCCCTTTTTCTAACATATTCTTCCTGTGCCTTTATGTCAAGTAACCCAACCTATCCAAATCCTAAATATCTTTCAAAACCAAATGCCATCTCTTCCATAATATTTTACTTTATTTTTTTTCAGGTGAAAATTGGCTGTTTTTACTATAAATTATAGGAATTTATCCATATCTTTCATCGGCTCTTACAACATACTTTTTGTACTATATTCTAAAATATATGTATACATGTACATACATCCACATATATAAATAATCTAGTGGCATTATCATTATATAATTAATATAAACACTTATAATCCTTGATACTATGTTTGGGAGTCCTAGTGTATAATAATATAGTTGATTCTGTGTCCCACACTAAATCCAGTGCAAACATGATAAAACTTTACAAGTGAAATACCAAGAGTTTTCCTAAGGACAGGCAAATCAATTGAAGTCAGAAAAATATAGTAAGTTAAAGCTTACATTTGGATTGAACCCCAGAATAAGTCATCATTATGCTTCAGACTGAACAAGATATAGAGATCACATTCTCTCCACCCCCTTCTATCTCTCTGTCTCAGTCTCTCTGTTTCTGTCTCTGTCTGGCTGTCTCTGTCTTTTCTTCCCTCTCTCATTTTTCTCTCCTTCTTTCTCTCACTCTCCGTCTCCCTGCCCCCCCCTCTCTTCCTCCCTACCTTCCATAATCCCTCCTTTATATCATCTTTGAAAGCTTCAAGCTTTTACTCTTTTCACTTTTTTCTTGGATCAGATGGAGTATAGGGAAAGAAAAGGTATACTGCCATCTGAACAGGACCCAGAAATACAAAGGATTGGAAGCATAATCTTGCTGTATAACAGTTTGAGATTCCCTGAATAGTGAAGGAGTTTAATGTGTATTTCAGAAGTTTAGGCAAATCATTTAGCATGGTTTTCAGTCCCCTTTCCCTTCCTTCCCAGGCAAATTTCTCCTTCTCTTTCTTTCTTCTTTCTCTGGAGAATTATTCTTCCTACATCACATATTACCAGAAGAAACTTTAGAAATGCATGGGCCTTCTAGGGAAAGGGATTGAGATCAAAGCTGTTATTTCAGCTCTGTAAAAAATTTCCTATTCCAATGAAGGTTGACACCATCTGTGAAATTTATAGTCTAAGTGAGTTGCCTAAGACCCTTGAGAAGCTGACTCTACTAGTGTTATATAGGCAGTATGGATCAGAAGAAAATTTGAATCCATGTCTTCTGAAATGAGGTGGGCTCCAAAAGATCCTAATGCCATTTTTTAATTCCCTTGGCACCACATTTCCGGTATGCCCCAAGACAGAAAATAATTTAAGCAGTAGGAGGTATTATCTTCTGTAGGACTCCTTTCCCAGTCCAAAGATGTTTATCCCCAAACTCTGGGATGGCTCAGTCTTCCAGAATCAGACCCTAGAGCGTAAACAGGATTCACCCAGGGTTTAAACAGCAGGACTTCTCTCCAAACTCTGAGGTTAGCTGGAGCAGCTGCACTTAAGTTCTCCTCTACAGCCAAGGCAGGTAGGTGGAGGCCGACTGAGCTACTCTACAATTATCTGTCATTACTTCCTCCTACAATTGAGTACTGAGAGGGAGCGAGTGTCAGAGCAGGATTCTCCGCGGTGCACAGAGGGCCCAAGCGGAGAGGGACTACCTCCCTGCGACTTTGTTCGCGGCCCCTATGTGTCTGGATTTTGAAACCAGAGAGAAAGTTCATGGACCAGAACACATCTCGGCGCCAAGAGCGCGATAGGTAGCTTGTAGCTTCTGATTGCTAGGACTTATTAGCACTAGATTGGCATGGAAATCCGACAAATGTGTGTGAGTTGTGAACGCTTTCTTAAAATGTCTCTCGGTTGGGATTGAGGATTCTACTTTTCTCCACTTTCCAGCTTCTCTTGCCACACAGGGGCACGTCTTTGCAGCCTGTCCTGCTGTTTATGAATTATGCATAGGACTGTTGAGGAGCAGCCAGCTGAGGGTCACTTAACTTTCCCGGAAACTGAGACTCCACTGAGATCTCCGGATCCCGAATTTGCGAGCATCCCGAAACTGCGAAAACTGAATTGAGGGCTCCTCCAACCCTTCTAATATTGGGGTTCAGGGCTTTTGGAACTCATAAAGTATATTTGAGTTACAGGCCAGTGTTAGGAGGTTTCTCAAAAGAAGTTTTAGGTAAATCAAGAGGAAGGATTTTATTTATCTACTAAAAGAGGAATGTATCCAAAAGGATTTTAGCAATTAACAGGGGGAGAAGAGAAATCCCCTGGAAGTAACAAGGAAGAAGACTCTTTAAGCTAAAATTACGTCTACTTGAGGGTTAAACTTAAAGGGGAGTTAGCGAGGTACAGTTAAATTCTTTTATTGAAGAAATGTAACAGAGGGCTTTTATATAATTTGGGTGTCTGATTAGATAAGGTAATGATGGAATCGTGGGTTTGTCAAAGCTAAGAATTCTATCAGAATCAGAACTTAATCAGAACTTCATCTTAGAGTGTGGAACTGTCATAATGATGCATTTAAAGAGACCCAATAAAGATCAAAATGTCTAGATAATCAATCTATGCTTTTCCTTGCCTGCCTCTGTTTTTGCAGCATCTCCTCTGTATCTTGCTAAGCTGTCAAAGATCTAGGGCTACACTCTAATCACTTCCTTCTTGTCAATGCTGTGGTGTGGGGAGGAAAACTAAGGGGATTTCTGAAAGCCCTCATAGGGGCAGAAATGAATAGCTCCCAGCTACTGGGTTCCAGATAATATGCCCTAGAAATGTGAGGAAAGAGGAAGTGAACCTACAGGAGACTCCTTATAGCATCTCTGCATGGGGGGAAAATTGGTTATTCATACAATTTTAAAGTTGTCCATAAACACAGAAGACGTGAGGATGAATAGCTCAGAAGGACTGAGTAGTCTAGTCAAGGTTACACAGCTAGTTAGTAGCAGAACCTGTAACAGAAAACGGGTTCTGAATCCTAACCCTGGGCTCTTTTTGGCTTCAGCCCTATGGATCATACCAAGTGTCCCAGACCTAAGTAGAAGCTATAAATCCTAAAAGTGAATTGAACTTAAAAATAGAAACTAAAGGCTTTGTGATTATGATGATCAGGTTTCACATGAAGACTATCTTTTGCCTCTTCTTGTATCCCTAGTACTTATTACACTGTTTGATTTAGTGTTGAACATTCAAAAATACTTATTGATTGACTAATCACTTAAACTCTGGCTTGAGGCATTGTCATAGAACTTATCTACTAAGAGGAAGAAATTCTTCCTGAGGAAATCACTGAGCCTTTTTCTGCAGGATAAAATTAACACAATTTTGTGGCTTTGACCAACATATTCTCAGCAACTGGGAAGCAGAATTTCAATAACCAAATATTTAATGTTATCAAAGATTAGGGATTGAGAAGCTGTAAATGAAAAATATTCAAGGGAACAGTTTTAATTCCTTAGAGAATCATTGCTGTGGTATGAGTAGAGAATTATATACAAAGACAAGTAAAGTCAGAATGAGGAATATACATTGGAATCAGAGGGAAGGGTTAAAGGATTGTAGGAGAAAGAGAGAGGTCAAAGAGAAGACTCCCTATAAATTGTTGGCTGTCTTAAAAGATCAATGTATATGAGCCCTTTGATCTCAGAGGCAAGATGAATGAGGCAGGAGACTCAGTGTGAAAAGAACTCCAGTTGATTATACCCTACAGGCTTGTTGATAAACATTTTTGCAATGGGAATCAGCAAGTAAATAGTATGCAATCCCCAATCATAATTCAGAGAAGCAGCTCCTGGGCTTTGCATATGCATGGTATTTGCCAATGGGATGAGAGCTGATCCAGCAATCAGCAGCTGGCTCACAGGCAAGAAGCCCTGTTCTGGCATCCCTGCTTACATAGTCATTGGCTGTGACCCTCAAACCAAACCCATTCCCATGGTCACAAATCACTGTTCCTTTCTCAACAAGGGCAGTTCTGCAATGTGGTAGAAAACTTATTGTGCACCAAAGGTCAAAGTGGCCTCTGTACTCCTTCTCATCAGAGTCCCATACCCTAGTAATAAATGAAGGAGTTTGAGGGTAGATAGAGAGAAAAGATAGGAGCTATAATTAGGAAGTAGAATTTCAGAGCTCTACATTTATTTGGAGTGATGTCTTATGGTTATGAAATAGTGTGGAGATGGAGATTGTGGGAGTACAAAAAGTTGAATTGTAATATTAGTGTCACAAGGACTGGTATGAATATATATGAAAGTTTTTGAAAATCAAGGCAGGAAAAGTGAGCCAGGTGGTCCTAGCAGTATAATCCAAATTAGAGTGTCAGGGAAAAGAGAGGTCCAAAAGAAAACTTTAAAGAAGAAAAGTTAACAATGATTACTATTTTGGAATGGTTCAAAAGCTGCAGTGGAGACTAACTTCTAGTCCTCCCTGGAAAGTCAGATTCTAGTTTTTGCTAGGAGGTGTGAAAGAATGTTCTAGAATCCTAGAATCACTGATTTAGATATAGATAGGTCATTCAGTGTAATCTTATTTTTCAAATGAGGGAACAAATGCCCAGAAAGATAATATCACTTCCCCAGGGTGACACAAAGGGAACAAATGCCCAGAAAGATAATATCGCTTCCCCAGGGTGACACAGTTAAAGGGAACAAATATCCAGAAAGATAATATCACTTTCCCAGGGTGACAAAGGTAGGAAGTAACTAAACCAGGACAAGAACTTCAGTTCTCTGACTCCAAAGCGAGTGCATGTCACACTAAACAGAAATGTAGGGAAATATGTAGAGTTCAAAAAACAACAACAACAACAACAACAACAACAACAACAACAACAACAACAACAACAACAACAACAACCACAACCACAACAACAACAACAACAACAACAACAGTGAATCCAAGGAGAATGGGACCAGGAGAAAAGAGAATTGGTACAAATAGGTTTATAAGGATACAGAGGAAAATAGTAGATGCATATGATTTCTGTCTGTAGCAAAACACAGTGAAAGGGTGGAGAAGAATTATGTGAGAGGGTTTTGTTAGCAGCAGCAGCAGAGGGAAATAATTAAATTGCTTACCAAATGTATCATAACTTGGAGGAGCACAAAGAATTACATGGAGCAGACATTCTAATTTGATTATTTGTAGGGCAGGATGCTGACAGGAACCAGGATTCCTGAAGTGAGTTCTGCTTTTTACCATGATTTTTAAAAATATCACAGATTGTGCCTCTGAAATTCCATCGGCCAATTCTTTTGGCACCCAAGGGTGTAGTTTACCAAGAATGATTAATAGGACTTCATCTAGAGCAGCTGAGTGCTCTTTTGCTGTCTCCATCAGTTGTTGTGCTTCATTCCTAAAGAGGTCCAAAGGGACATCACTATGTTAGAGTCAAGTTAGTGTTGCTGACTGTGGCTGATCAGACCAATATGAACTTGGAATGTTCTGCGAAGGGTTGGACACAAATAAATAGATCTTTTGAACAATTGGGGTGAATTCTCTAACTTTGCACATCTCACATGTCTTCTGAGCTAAGTCAATTCTGCTCTGCTCAGCTCCTTCTCTGATGATGGCAAGACACACTGGGTGGTCCTGAGCCAATGTCTTCAATGACAAAAAGTGTCCTTGGATTGCTTTTTCTGACCACTTTGTGAGTGCTTGCCCTATGTGAGCTCTCCATAAAAAAAATCTTTTTGGTCAGCATATTTGATATTCGAATACTGTGAGCAGCCCAACAGAGTTGTACTCTCTACAGCAAAGTCTAAATGCTAGGCAGTTTAGTTTGAGAAAAGATCTCTGTTTCTGGTATCTTTCCCTGCCAGGGGATCTTCAGGATCTTCCCAAAACAATTCAAAAGGAAGTAATTCAGTTTCTTGATTCAGGTACACTGTGCAGGTTTCACAGCCATACAACGAGATCAGCTCTGTAGACCTTCAGATTGGTAGTCAGTCTAATACTCCTCTTCAACACTTTCTCTCTTGACCTCCCAGACACTGAGTTAAATTCTGCAATCTGTGTATCAAGCTCATTATCAGTATTTATATCTCTGCAATGTATACTGCCATGGAAAATCAACTTACTGACAACATTCAAAACTCCATTTGCTATAACAAATGGTTCCACATGTGGAGGCTGTAGTGCTGGCTGATGGAGCACCTGGGTTTTCTTGGTGTTACTTGTTAGGACAAAATTATTCCAAGCAGCATTGAATCTATCCATGCTTTCTTCCATCTCAGATTCAGAATCTGCACTGAGTGCCCAATCATCTGCAAACAAAAAATCACGCACCAAAACTCCCTCCACTTTAGGTTTCTCTTGTGGCCTTTTCAAATTGAAGAATTGACCACCAGGGCAGCAGTTGACTTTGATGTCATGTTCCTAAAGGCACTTGAAGGCATTTGATATCATGACAGAAAGCATCATACTAAAAAGCATGGAAGCAAGCACTCAGCTTTGTTTCACTCCCTGGTGACTGAGAAAGCTCAAGAGCATCGTCCATTGTCCAGAACCAGGGCAGGGATGCCATCATGTAACTGACAGACTATTGCATCATGATCTTCCTACCGACAATTTTTTGTTCTTTCATTTACAAATAGTGCAAGAAATCAAGTTGATCAATACAAGAAAAGTTTGTAGCACTAGTTAATGGTTCCATGAAAAAAAATCTGAGTTTTTTGTAGCTAGAAAGTTCAATATGAGTCACCAATGTGTACAAACATTAGAAAAACTAATACGAGCATAGGCTGCTTTAGGAGAGGCACATCCTGCAATGGGAAAGCAGTAACAGCTACACTTTGGAGGTGATCGTGTTCAAGCCCCTCATTTTGCACTTAAGGACATTGAGATGAAACACCAAGTCCAAGGACATACTGATAGTGAGTGCAGAGATGGGACTTGAAGTCCCTTCTCCTGACTGGTTCTCTCCCACTGCTATGCTGCTGCCTTCCTGCTTTGGACAGGGTACATCTAGAACACTGTCACTAGTTCTGAGGATCATATCTGCATGTCCAGGGGAGGGTGAATTGAGTAGAAAAAGGAAGAAAGTACTTTGCAAGAAGGAACTGGGGATGTTTAATTTTAGAAGAGAGAGGTTAGTAGACATAGGATAGCTATCTTCAGGAGTTTGAAAGATTGATGTGGGAGAATGATTAGACTTACCTC
Organism: Antechinus flavipes; assembly: GCF_016432865.1. Taxonomy (NCBI): domain Eukaryota; kingdom Metazoa; phylum Chordata; class Mammalia; order Dasyuromorphia; family Dasyuridae; genus Antechinus; species Antechinus flavipes. The sequence goes on from NC_067398.1 coordinate 430,875,648, forward strand.
TGCTTGGTCTGAGAGGGCAGAACTCAGAGCAAAAGGTAGAGGTTACAAAGAGGTAGATTTAGGCTTAATGTAGTAAAAATATCACAGCAACTGAAATTGTCTAAAATTGCAATGTGTTGCACTGAGAGATAATCATTCCCTCTAGTGAAATGATAACTTTTTTTTTTTGATATGGGTTTGACTGGATAACTTTGGAGGTCTCTTTTATCTCTTCTGTGATTCTTTGATTGGAAAACCTTGACTTTCTGCTGACATAGATGCTGTAAAAGGTGTGACTTATCTCGGTAATCACTCTAGTTTGCTAAAATCAGAATTCCTTACTCCTGTTGGTTATTGAGACTTCTTTAGGCTGTCTGATTAGTCTCGACTCTGCTTTCTGACCTTAACACTGTTTCTTTCTGCTTTTGATTTGTCTGGTCTCCACCTTATACATACTTACACCTGTAGTTTGTTCTTTTTTTTCCTTTTATGATATGACTTTCTGAATTCGACTTTTTTCTAGCAGCAGAAGAGAATATTGTAAATCTTTTCTATTATGTCTTTTCTTTTGCTACTTTCCCATTTGTTGACGCAAGCTAAAATATCTGCCCAATTCTCACAGTGCCCTTGTCCTTACTCTCTTGGACAAATTGCTTCCCTTGGGGCAAAAGAAATAGCCCTTGCCTTCCCAGAAGAGATCTTATGGAAGTGTTATCCACATAAGTATTAACTAGACAAAGGATTGTGGGGTAAGTGCCAGATGATGTATCCAGGTAATTTTTGTAAGTAATTGTCCAGGTAATTTTTTTAGGAGATCAAGTAGAGACTATTATTAACTAAAGTGGGAAGCTTTGTAATATTGATGCAATTTGAATTAAGCTTCAGCAGAAAGTTAGGTTATATGCAGTTAGTATGAGTGACATTTTAGGTAGCAGTTCTAAACTTCAGCAGGAAGCTAAGAGGTTGTTTAGGTGATCAGAAAGAAATATTAATCACTTATATTTCTATTTGGGGAGCAATAAATTGATAAAAAAAGTCTCTTGTAAATATTAAAGCATTTTCTAGATATGTCATAAAGATAATAATAAGGAACAAAGTTGAGATTATTGGCATTTCTCTAGTGTCCTACTCTTAATTTGTATTATTTTGTTCATTTATGGAGGCAACTATGTACTGCAGTGAATATAATAGTGGACTTGGTAGTCAGGAAGACCTGAGTTCAGATCTATCTTAGATCCTAATTACTTGTATGACTCAGGGCAATTTAATTTACTTACATTTGCCTCAGTTTCCTCATCTGTAAAATGAGCAAAATAATAGCACCTATCTTGCTGGGTTGCTTTTCAAATGAAATGAATTAATATGCCAAAAGTTTTATAAACATAAAGCCCTTTGTAAATGCACTTTATTATTTATTTTTAAAGGTCAATTATTGGAGATGATATAGATTCTAAATGGAATAATTGGATGTACACCAAAATGTCCTGTGTTCATGTAGTATGTCTCTTTGTCTTTTCATTTAGGTTTGACGTGATGGCTGCCCTCTTTGAAGCAATCAACACTTTTACCTTGAATGTTTTTAAAGAAATTAGTGAAAAAGATAGCTCACAGAATGTGTTTTATTCCCCCCTGAGCCTTTACTGTGCCCTGGTGATGGTCTTAGAGGGGGCCAAGGGAAATACTGCTGCACAGATACAACAGGTACTGGGGACTAAGAGAAAACAAATAAACAAAAAAGCAAACTATATGAAACATTGTACTTCTCCAAAGTCACATCTCAAAGGAGATGAGCTTTGTCAGTAGCTCAGTCATAGAGAGTTGGGAAAACTCTAATCTGTGGGTGATCTCTCTAGCCTCTGTGTTATAGACAGCAGGCATTTATGGTGGAAATATGCCTAAAGTTACTAATGCAGAATAATCTTACCTTCTTACCTTGATCTGAGGAATGACTAGAAGGTCACTTTTTGCAGAGGTGGAGAAAGGAGGGAGGAAGGAAAAGATAGGAAGTACAGTAATGTATAATAAATCTGGAAAGGCAGGTTGGAACCATATTTAAAGGGCTTTAAATGCTGAACAAAAAGGATTTGAATTTATTCCTAAAGGCAATAGGGGGCTAAGAAAGCTTATAGAAGAGCTGAGTGATAGCCTCCAATCTTATTTTAAAATGCTTTTAGTCTCTATGAAACTTTCAGTTGATTTTCCTTTGAGGATTTCTTTATTGTTTTAAAAGAAAAGAAAACAGTAGTAAAATTCTATTTTTTTCTTTTCTAAACAGGTTCTTTCTTTAAACAAAAGTATAGATGTCCACCACAGTTTCCAGTCTTTTCTTGCAGAAGCTAATAAATCTGGTGATCAATGCCTGTTAAGAATTGCCAACGGGCTCTTTGGAGAAAAGACTCATGATTTTATCTCAGTAAGTCTTGTTTATTATTTCTCTCTGTATAAACTTAAGGAAATTAATGACATTTTCAAGTTATGGAAAGATGACAAGTATCTCATTTGTTGTCATGCTGTAAAAATTCATTTAGAACTGTTTGAAAAAGTTAGGTCTGGGAACGCAGGGTTATTTTCCATACTTTTTAGGGATTAATAGTGTGGTCCAGGGGACATCAGCAAATTTCACCTCTGTTATTTACTATTAGGAAGAGTCATCTCACTGGACCTCAATTTTCTCCTAAGTAAAAATGGAAGTGTTGGACTGGATGTCTTCTAAAGTTTTTCAGTTCTAAATCTGTGATCCTGTGATGCTATAGAAAATGAATGCTGGGAGTAATCATCTCAATCTGACAGTTGATTTTTAAATAACTTGATTTATTAGATACTATTGGCATATCATTTAGATTCCTCTAGATTTTCTGATTATAGTCACTGATTTTTAAGTGATCTTTTTGTGTTAATAAAAGTTAAATGGATTTAACAAGCCCTGATATCTAATTTTAAGGTCTTTAGCTTCATTAGATTAAAGCTTAAAAATTCATCCAAGTCAAACACAAAGATTAGAAGCCAATTCATGAAGATCTGTAACATGATTGTGACAGTTAGGAACAAGGGGTCCAAAACTTCCTGGCAGTGTACTGATGCAATTTAATGATGGACTTGTGACAATTGGTTATGTTGTTTATCTTATTGTTTAGTCTTTTAAGGAATCCTGTCAGAAATTCTATCATTCAAATATGGAAGAACTTGATTTTGCTAATGCATCAGGGAAAGCAAGAAAATATATAAATAAGTGGATAGAAGAAAAGACTGAAGGTAAAAAATAATGGGATTTTGTTTTAGCTATTTCAAAAATGTTGAGTATTGATTTTGTTAACTCTTGTGTAAAGTATTAAAAAGGAGTGATTTCTAAGCAACAAAAATGTGCAAAAATCTGTCCATGAAATGTTATTAATTTTCTTTGTTTTTCTCCTCATTTTCAATGTCCTCCATACAAATAATTCTTCTGAATGTAGCAATTAGCCTAGAGAATAAATCATTTCCAATCACAGTGCATTTCTCTATTGATTGAATGGCTCAAAAAACATTCAAATCTTAGGAGTCTGAGATTTCCCATTTTATGCTGTTGTCTACAGTTTCCCATCCACCTCAACAATATTACCATATCCTTGTATCAAAGTAAAACCCTATTCTCCTACCTTTTTGTGTCTTTTAAATATATGTGTTTACATGCATTTATGCTGTACATATTTTATTCTAATGACCATATTTAAATTAACTCATTTTTTCCTTTCTCTAAATTATGAATAAGATGCATTGTGAATAGGATACTATTACAGGGCCATGTACTTTGTGGAAACTCACAGAATTATTTTTGTGATTGGAAAGTATTTCTTTCAACAGATGGTATAGTACTAAGTAAGGAGGTTAGGAAGTTCTAGGGGCAGAAGCAAGATGTCAAAATAGAGAAAGCTTTCAGTTTGGCCCTCCCAAGATTTCCCTCTAAACAACCTTAAAAGAATGCCTCAAATTAACTTTTAGAGGGGGAGAACCAAGAAAAGATAAAAGTGAGACATTCTTCAAAGAAAGGAACAAAAGGCTTTGAGAGAAGACTAGAAACTTTGATGAACATGTGTACCTTTCTTTAAAGAAAGAACCGGTTTAGAAAAACAAAAAGTATAGCTTCAGTACTTATGGGGTCAAAAAAAGAGAATGTGACATGGGGATAGTGACTGACTTAGAACCCATAACTAAGTGATGGAAGCAGATAGTGGTAAGAGAAGCAACAGCAGAGTCAGGAGCTCTTAAGTCAAAGATGGAAAGAAGACTTGGAACTGGTCAAAAAAGGGTACAAGAGACACCCATGTCAGCACTAGATGCAGGATGAGATATTATTTGAACAGCACCATAACCTATACCCACTTCTGAGTCATAGCCAAAGGGAGAAGAGGAGCACTGTCAGTGAAGAGGAAGCAGGAGCCCTAAGGATCACTTCTGGTTTCAAGGAATCAATAACCCTGAGGAAGAATATTGTTTCTGGTCCCATGAGAACAAGGGTCCTGATAAGCAATGTTGATTATAGTCCCAAGGAATCAGGAGCCCTTGTGGGATACAGAGTACAGTATACCGAGAAGGAAGCACACCTTTGACCAGATCATACCTCCTTGGAAACAATGAAAATTTCAAACCCCCAGAAGTTGCTCTGAAAACTAGTAGTTCAAACAGACTCTGTTTTAACATAAAATGTCAAATTCAGAACTAAGGAAAATAAGCAAAAAATAAAAAAGAAAGTGATCATAAAAGGATGCCGTGGTAACCAGGAAAATCAAGATACAGATGCAGAAGTCAAAACAATTTTGAGGAAAGCTTTAAAAAAAAAGCAATTGGATACAGTCATAACAAATTTCCTAGAGCAGGTAAAGAAAGTAAAATAAGAGTTGTAGAGGAAAAATTAGGTAAAGTAATGAAAATAAAGAAAAAATTTGTGAAAAGACAATAGGTTGGTAAATGAGGTACCAAAACATTCGGACCATTTTCCATAATGAATATTGATGCAAAAATTAAAAAAAAACATTTAGAAGAAGATGAAGTTTATATCTGGAATCTAAGACTAGTTCAATATTAATATTAAGAAAATTATATTATTAATCACATCAATAACAAAATCAATCAAAATCATATGACTTTCTCAATAGATAAAGAAAAAGCTTTTTTTAAAAACAAAATTCAACACCCATTCCTATTAAAAACTCTAGAAAGCTTTGGAGTTAATGGAGCCTTTCTTAATAATAACTTTTTTTATTTTCAAAATGCATGCATAGATAGTTTTCAATATTCACCTTTGCAAAACCTTATGTTCCAAATTTTTCTCCTTCCCTTTGCCTCAGCCCCTTTCCCTAAACAGCATATGTGTCAATGTGTCAAACATGTCTAATTCTTCTGTACATAATTCCACATTTATCATGCTGCACAAGAAAAATCAGGTCAAAAAGGAAAAAAATTAGAAAGAAAAATGGAAGCAAACAGCAACAAAGATGAAAATACTTTCTTATGATCCACATTCAGTCTCCACAGTTCTCTTTTTTTGGATTCAGATGGCTCTCTCCATAACGAGTCCATTGGAATTGGCCTGAATCACCTCATTGTTGAAAAGAGCCATGTCCATCAGAGCTGATCATCACATAATCTTGCCATTGCTATGTACAATGTTCTCTTGGTTCTACTCACTTTACTCTACATAGCATCAGTTCATTTAAGTCTCTCCAGACATTTCTGAAATTACTCTACTTATAGTTCTTATAGAACAACAATACTCCATTACATTCATATACCATAACTTATTCAGCCATTCTTCAATGGATGGGCTGCCACAAACATTTTTGCACATGTGGGTTCTTTTTCTATTTTTATAATCTCTTTGTTATAAAGACTCAGTAGAGACACTGCTGGATCAAAGAGTATGCACAGTTTGGTAGTTCTTTGTGTATAGTATAGAGTCTTTCTTAAAATGACAAATAATATCTATCTAAAATTTAAAAAGCCTTCTAACAAGTTTGAACTTAAAGCCTTCCCTGTGATTAAGGCTGAAACCAGGACATCCATATCACCAGTATTATTATCTTAGTAATGCTAGCTTTGGCAATAAGAAAAGACAAAAGAAATTGAAAGAAGAAAATCATGCAATGAGGAAAACAAAAAGCATTACACTTCACAGATGACATGATGGTATATCTAAAAAAATCAGAAAAAAATTAGTTGTGACAATGAACATGTTTAGCAGTTACAAGATAAAAAATAAACTCAAGTAACTCAGCCATCTTTCTCTGTTCTACCAATAAAACCCAACTGAAAGGTAGAAAGAGAAATTCGAGTTAAAAAAATGGCAGATGAAATAAAATACTTGGAAGTCTATCTGTGAAGACAAACCCAGGAATTTAAATGATTATAGTTACAAACTCTGCATTCAAATTGATTGAATTTGGATTTGGATTATTTTTAAAAATTGTTTTTGTCTTTTATAATATGGCTAATATAGAAATAGGTTTTGTCTGTCTTCTCATTATAATCAATATCAAATTGCCTATCTTTTCAAGGAGGGCACATGTGGAAGAAGGAGGGAAAGAATTTAGAACTCAAAAATTTTAAAAGTTAATATAAAATTATGTTTCTATGTAATTGGGAAGTATTTGGTGAAATAAATTTAAAAAATATAAAGGAACAAAAGCTACAACCAAAATTGATGTAATGGGTTGAAGCTTGAATTGATGCACTTAGGTCCCAAGCTCATGAGGCTAAATAGTAATTGGACCATACTCTATTATTACATGCTTGGATAAAGAATGGCCCTGCCTACTCTTTGTGTAAGTTCTGATGTATAAGAAATGACATAGGGACGACTTTAGGGGAGGGAGCAGGGAGAGAGAGAGAGAGAGAGAGAGAGAGAGAGAGAGAGAGAAAGAGAGAGAGAGACAGACAGCTGGCGGGTTCATGTCATGGCTGCTTACATTGCGATAGCAATCCCCCTTCACCTTCACAAAGAATAAAGATCGAAGATTTTCCCTTAACCTGAATTCCTGACTCTGGCTGATTTTAAAATACGTGTTCATCACAAACTGAAAAGCCTCGGGGTCAGAAAACACAAATCCAAAACTTGTCCCTTACTAACTCTATGATTTTGAATAAGTGTCCTCACTTTCCCAGGCTCAATTTCTCTATTTATCAAGGGGTATTATCCTAATATAGCAAAAACCTTATAAGGTTTTTATGATGCTACATGAGATCCTAGATCTTAACATATTTTGGATTTGTAAAGAGGATTTTTCTTTAAGTTACTCACAGAAAGGAATAATGCTGTGTAGCTGAAAGTGTTGCTTTCTTGCAAGCTGATCATGACATTCAGAAGTATTTTTGTTTTTACATCGAAACACAGAAAAGATTTCATTATGTATTTTTCCTTGATAACAATTAATGGAGAGAGGTTTGCAGTCTTTATTAGTGCGTGATAGTGCTATGTGAAGGTGAATAATTATACTTGTATTCTCTGTTAGATCATATAATCACTGTAATAATGGTGATGAAGAGGAGGAATATCAGAAGGGGGAGGCTATCTTGAACTATTTAGGGTTGATAAAATGCTTCTATATGATATCTTATTATTTTAGATGTGATCATGGTTATATCTTTGCTAAATTTAATCTCTAATGTTTTAATTCAGGTAAGATTGTGGAACTTCTCACTAAGGATTCCATTAATCCACGGACCTCTCTGTTACTTGTGAATGCCATCTATTTCAAAGGGAAATGGGAGAAAAAATTTGACAAAAATAGTACAAGAAAACAGATGTTCAAAATCAGCAAGGTAAGTGGCAGTTTTACCATGTCTTGGGACCTCATCAGAAATTGAGACAATGGGAAAGAATCAGCATATTCCCTTTGTTTCTTAAGATCTACATGAAGCTCTAACAACACATAGCCAAACTCTTCCTTTTCTTTACTTAATTCTTCTTCCTCTCTTCATTTTTGTTTTTCTCCCCTGAGGGACTCCCCCTCCATCTTTTCTTTTTGTATTCTGATAGAATAAAGAGTTCAATCTTATATCTCAGTTTTCCTTTACTTCACCAGTTAGCCCAGCCATTTTTCTTATTTCCAAACCTCAGAATCTCTCATAACAATATCCTTTGTAAGGCAGCTTTCTTGCCATTTCTGTGTGTTTAATTACTTAAAAATTTGCCGTGGTAATTCATGGAAGAAGAGAGCATGCTTTTACACTTGTGTTTTTCTGTTTCATAATAGCTTTTATCCTGGTAACTAGGAACATATGTGGGAAATTACTTTGAACCAAGGCAAACCTAAGAGAAGTGAAAAGACCCTCTTTGGAGATAGTTATTTTTTTCAGCTAGATCACTGTTTGATCTCCTATTATTCAGGTTCCTCTTAATTCAGGAGACTTTTGCTACTTTTCTTAAAAAGAAGTCTTTTGGTCTAAGCTTAACAGAGTTTATCAGTGGTCTAAAAGATCTTCATTCTTTTCTATCCGACTCTGAATTTAACTCTTTCCCTTTTTTTTCCTTAAGCATACCTTCTCTTCATCCTTTTTTACCCCCTACTGGGGATAAATCTTTATATATTCTGATATAATAAAGAATTATCTCATTGAGCTCAGATGCTAGAAAAGTGTTGAACCTTCCCATTTTACAGAACAGACTAAAAGTACAAAAGGACTTAGAGGAGAGAGATCAATGTGAATTGGTATCAAGTAATAAAAGTATAACAAAGCATAGAGACTTTTTGGGATGTCAATATATATGTATGTGTCTATGTAGATATAGATGAATAAGGGTGTGTGTTGTGTATACACACAAATCTCCCTATATGCATACATATACAGAAATCCAGAGAAAGCAGTTTTTATCTGAATACTTTTCTGTTAACTGTCAAACCAGCTGTTAAATACCTCATATTTCAGGGAATAAACAAAATTCTCTGAACAAAGAAAATTTTCTCCATTAATGTACTGTTATGTCAGAAGCTTCATTGGTAATCAAAAAAAGAAATTTGAATATCAATTGAAGTCGAGATATGATGCAGGATATTATTAAAAAGTATCTGAATACGTGGAAGTACCTATAACTTACATTAACCTATTTATCTCAAGGGTAATCCCACAGGACATATCAAATTGCTTACTATCTTAAGGAGAAGGGAGGGAAGAGACAAAGAGAGAAATATTGGAAAAACAAAATTATATTTTAAAAAGAATGTTTAAAATAGTCTTTACATGTAATTGGGGGGGAAAGTGCTATTTGTTAGACAAATTATTTTATAATCCAAAACAAAAAATAACACCCATACTAGTTGAAATAATGTAAAATGTTCTACAAAATTTAAAGAGAACATATAGGGATTTGAGAACTGAGAATGGTTAGGAATAGACTTTTCTCTCCACTTCCTTTAATAATTACCACCGCAAAATATATATAAATCTTATGAGTATGTATAATGCATTTTGAGTGAAATAAAAAAATTTGCAGTTTGTTTTTCAATTATGGTGCTCATAGATTGGTGACATATGAAAGTTCTTTCAGTGGGGATAAAGTTTGCAAAATACTATCAGTTTAGATGAAAAAGTAATAAAAAACATTTGAGTGAAACTCATTCATCCTGAATATTAATTGAGTATTTGATTGTGGACTTCGTATACTTTTCAGCCTTTCTTGTTTTTATAGAAAGAAGGGGAAGAAGAAAACAGGAGAACAATAAGTGCTTTACTTAAAAGAAGTCCCATATAAAGAAAAAGACTTAGGAAAGCTTTGATTTTAAAATTATTTTTGTTCATATATACCTTCCAAGAGCTGTTCTATGTCAGAGGAAAGAATAAAAGAATAAAAAAATTTTTTTTCTATAAATAAATATAGCCCATTTCCATTTAAGGAAAAAATCCCCAGGACAAGAAAGCATCAATTCTGTAGACACCTGATTTATACCCTCAGAGGGTTTATAATCTAGAAACGTGAAGTAAAGGCACAAAAAATGTGCTTTTTTAGAAAGTTGTGTTGATTTTTTTTGCCTCCTTCAGTTGCCCTGGATTCATTTTGACATGCATTCATTTCCTTTTAGAAGAAGCAGAAACCAGTACAAATGATGTTTTTGAAATCTAAATTTAGGACGACGCACATACAAGATGTGTCTACCCAGGTCCTAGTTCTGCCTTATCTTGGAGGACAAATGGACATGGTCATTTTGCTTCCAGATGAGAACACAGATCTAAAAATGGTAAGAGAATGCGATATGCTACCTACTTCTGGAAAAATTTGGAAAAAAAACTTTGTTCAGAGCTGGAATCACTTCATTTGAATTTTAGGCTTTAATAATCCAATCCTTTAAAAGAATCATCTAGTGGTAGATCTATGACTGAAGGTTACAGGGTGTTATCTCTGTGTATATCACAAATAGGTGGAGTATGGTATTGGAGGAGCCCTTGTATTCAGGAATAGGTCCTGCCTGTGGAAGGTTATAGCAGCAGGATGCACCTGAGACTAGTTAATTTAGAATCTCTAATAACATATCAGGGTCTGGATTTACTACAGTGAAAGGGGATTGAGTTTCCTGATCTTGCTGAAGTGGGTAAGGAGAGTAGAATGGGAGCCAGATAAGCAGAGCTCCAGATGTGATTGGGAATCCCTGAGACTTAAGAGAGATTGTTGGGGACGGAAGTGTGAGTAAATAAATAGTTCAGCAACAAGCCCAGATTCTAGTGTTTGATTACTTCATTGGAGAACTATCATGTTAGCAGCTCAGAGAGATCAAGGACTGATTATCAATCTGGTCAAGATGAGCTCCTGTTATGACTAGGAACCAGCCCAGTTTTGGAAATCCATAGTACAAGTAAAACCCAGCATTCAGTCATGTTGAGTACAGCCTTACCAATTTAAATGCCATTGTTTTGCCTTTCCAGGAAAATTTAAGCCATTTTCCCCATGTGTAAAATGGAATAATCTCTGCTTGAAATAATTCAGTGTGTGATTGTGGGGACTGAAGAGAAAATAATCTGTGAAAGTATTTTGAAGGCTACAAAGTGCTAGGGAAGTTTAAGATTAGAAATTATTAATGAAAGGTGGAGTAGGAAAATGAAAGCTATTTTCTGAGGTAACTAGCATGGGGTATAGTTTAAGTGACAAGGTTGTAGGGTAGAGATTTGGTTAGGAAAGAGAGGCTGTATTTGAAGTCAGAGTCGAAGATCTCAGTTGGAATTTTAACTCAACAACCTGAGGGACCTGAAGTAACCTCAGTTTTCTCATCTGTTAAATAGTCATATATACTGGATTATCTGTAAGGCCCCTTTCAGCTCTGAATCTAAGGTCATCTGAAAGAAATTACAGAAAAGAGAAATTTCCCTCTCTGTCTGAATGTAGGTGTGTGTGTGTGTGTGTGTGTGTGTGTGTGTGTGTGTGTGTGACAGAGAGAGAGAGAGAGAGAGAGAGACAGACAGACAGACAGACAGAGACACAGAGAGATAGACAGACAGAGACATAGAGAGAGACAGACAGAGACAGAGAGGGAGATATACAGAGAGACAGACAGAGACAGAGAGGGAGAGAGAGACAGACAGAGACAGAGAGAGAGATATACAGAGAGAGAGACAGACAGAGACACAGAGAGACAGACAGACAGAGACAGAGAGAGACAGACAGAGACACAGAGAGAGAGACAGACAGAGACAGAGAGGGAGATATACAGAGAGAGAGACAGACAGAGACAGAGAGGGAGAGAGAGACAGACAGAGACAGAGAGAGACAGACAGAGAGATATACAGACAGAGAGAGACAGACAGACAGACAGAGACAGACAGACAGACAGACAGAGCCAGAGAGAGAAACAGAGAGACAGACAGACAGACAGACAGAGCCAGAGAGAGAAACAGAGAGACAGACAGACAGAGACAGAGAGGGATAAATAGACACAGAGAGAGAGAGAGACAGACAGAGACAGAGAGAGACAGACAGACAGACAGACAGAGCCAGAGAGAGAGAGAGAGACAGACAGACAGAGACAGACAGACAGAGACAGAGAGAGACAGACAGACAGACAGGCAGACAGACAGAGACAAGGAGCGAGAGAGAGAGAGAGAGAGAGAGAGAGAGAGAGAGAGAGAGAGAGAGAGACAAGGGGAGAGAGAAAGAGAGAGAGACAGAGAGAGAGAGAGAGAGAGAGAGAGACAGAGAGAGAGACAGAGAGAGAGAGACAGACAGACAGAGATAGAGAGAGAGAGAGAGACAGACAGACAGACAGAGACAGAGAGAGACAGACAGACAGGCAGACAGACAGAGAGAGACAAGGAGAGAGAGAGAAAGAGACAGAGACAGAAAGAGAGAGAAAGAGAGACAGAGACAGAGACAGAGACAGACAGGCAGAGACAAAGACAGAGACAGAGAGAGAGAGAGACAGAGACAGAGACAGAGACAGAGACAAACAGACAGAGACAGAGAGAGAGAGAATGAATGAGAATGAATACATGCCTTTGGCTTGATTCTGCATTTATCACTTTCCTAACTTTTCAAGTAGAATAGAAGCTTCCGGAGGCATGAACATTTTCCCTCAGGATACTTCATATCTAACACAGTAACCTCACACATACTAGGTAGTAAAGGAGTATTTATCTAAATAAATTAAATCCTTTGAGATTTACAATATACTTTGTTTTTTATTTCTAGTTGGAAGAAAGACTTACTCCTGAGAAACTAACAGATTGGTTAAAATCAGAGAGGATGGAGAGGACTGAGATGGCAGTTTTTCTTCCCAGATTTAAATTGGAGGAGAATTTAGACGTGGAAAACATTCTTCAAAAATTGGGCATGTCAGATGCCTTTGATATGTCCAAGGCTGACTTCTCTGGGATATCAGCTGGGAAGGACCTATTTCTATCCAAGGTTTTACACAAGGCTTATGTAGAAGTTAATGAAGAAGGCACAGAAGCAGCTGCTGCCACTGCAGTAAGGGCGAAGGGATCTTGTCTTGGTTCTTTTTTTGTGGTTGACCATCCTTTCCTTTTTCTTATTCGAGATAACAGCTCAAAATTTGGGGCAAAGTGGTCTCTCCATAAAGAAATCATTTATTGGGGGATGGGGGGAGATTTACTTTTCTTTTACAACATGTCTCTTATGGAAACGTTTTGTATAACTTCACATGTGCCTTCTTGCTAAGCCATGGGACCCCGCTGACAGGGAGTACAAAGACCATCTCAACCTCTGGTGCACAATAAGTTTTCTGCCACGTTGCGGAAACGCCCTTGTTGAGCAAGGAGCAGTGATTTGTGATCATAGGAACGAGTGTTGAGCCAGAGGGTCACAGCTACTTGCTCATGAGCAGGGATGCCTTGACAGGACCTCTCCCTGTGAGCAGCTGCTGAAGTGCTGGATGGTTCTCCTCCCACGGGCAGATACCAGCATAGGTAAAGCCCACGAGCTGCTTCTCTGAATGGTGTTTGGGGATTGCCTACTGTTCACTGCTGATCCCGCTTGCAGAAATGTCTATCAACAAGGCTGTACAGCATAATAAACTGAGCTCTTTTCACACTCTATGAGTCTCCTGCCTCATTCATCTTACCTCTGAGATTGAAGGGCTCATATGCTTTGAGCTCTTAAAGATGGCCACAATAGCTTTTCAATGGGTGGGAGCCGCTTTTTGAGGGAGGAAGGGAGAAAATGCAGAACTTGTTTTTAAAAATATATGTATTAAAAAATACTGTTTTACATGAAACTGAGGGAAAATAATAAAAGGAGAGAGATCATTTACTCTTGATGGAGTCTTTACCCTCATACTGTTTCCCTCACGTCCTTGTGGAAAATTCTCTACCTGGGATTCCCTGTGTATGCTTTTGTGATTTCTGCACATTGAGTGTTGTAATTTTCAAAGTGTGTCCCAGGTACTCTTTTTTGAGGGCATGCTTGTGTTCCCTAGTACATTTCATGATCAGTTTTTATTAATTATTAATAGAGTCCCTCCCTTTGCCCATCATTACACCTCAGTCCTCTGCCCACAGCCCAATTCCAGAAAGGTATTACATATATCAATTAATTTCTCCCCAAGCACAATGCTGAGCTCCTGACACCAACTTTCTACCCCATTTTCCCTCTGTCACCACATCCTCATTTTTGGTCCTGGGTACAAAAAGAAAATTAAATATTACTATCTGCTACTCCTTTATCAATAAGATAGACACCAAGTGCCATGCTTTTTCTCTTAGAGGAAGAGGTAGATTTTATAATGGAATGGTAAGAGTCTAGGGAACAGGATTCATGAAATAATGAAGGCGGTCTCTGGAAAAAAATCTTTTTGGAGCTCAACAATAAAATAAATCATACAATTGCCATCTTAGTGTAGATTCTCATCATCACTTGCAAAAATTATCCTCATTCCATTTCATCCTATATCCTGTTGCCAAAATAATTTTCCTTAAAAGTAGATGTGACCAAGTGACCTTTCTGTTTGGTATCAGTAAAAATTTTCAAGAGGCACAGGTTTCTGGATAAATTACAATCAATCAATTTTATCAGCCACTGCTAGCAGGTAGGTTAACAAAAAGGGCATATTTGAGACTTCCAGTTAAGATGGCGGAGAGGAGGCTCACAGCTGCATAAGCTCCACGCTTTCTCTCACTATCCATTTCATTACAAGCCTCTGAATCAACGCTTGACTGAAAAAAGCCCACAAATAGTTACCAAGAGAAGCCATCCTTGAGATCCGCCAAGAAAGGTCTGTCTTTACTGGAGGGCTGGGGCGGTTTTAGATCGGGCGCAGGCGGCGGGCAGCGGCAGTGAGGGCACAGGAGCAGACTGGAGAGGGGGTGGGGAGTGATCGCAGCCGTTTCTGCGGGGAGAGCTTCGCTACAGGTTTGGATACTTTACTCCAGCAGCAAGTCAGCAGCCCAGCAGAGAAGCTAAAAACACCGGGGCTGAAGAATACAACCCCAAACAGCTGGAGTCTCTCAGGACCTGGCCGCCCCCCCCCCCTTCCCCCCCCTCAGTGACTCAGCACGCTTTGGGATCTCAGAGCGCAGGCGCAGCACAGTCCTGCTAGTGCCTCACTGCTGCCCCTGCAGTCTGTAGAGGAAGCTCGATAACACACCCAGCCCCCCCCCCCCCCAAAAGAAAGACTCCAGTTTTTTCTGTTTTTCTTTGGTAGTTTGTCTCTGATTATTAGACAGAATGAGCAAGAAGCTGAAGAGGACTTTAACCCTTGACAGCTTCTATACAGATAGAGAGCAGACTCTAAATCCTGAGGAGACTAAAAACAGGCAGTCCCCAGGTGAATCCCCAAAGGAGGAGATCATCTGTTCCTCAGCACAGATGAACCTCATAGAAGTGATTAAAAAGGCTCTCACAAGGGAGCTAGAAGAAAAATGGGGAAAGCAGAGTGAGGCTTGGCAAAAGGAGAGGGAAGCTTGGGAAAAGGAGAGGGAGGCTTGGCAAAAGAGCCTGGAGAAAGTTAAAGAGAGAGTGGATAAAGAAGTAAAATCCTTGAAAAATAGGATTAGTGAACTGGAAACAGAAAACAGCTCTCTAAAAAACAAATTTGGCGAAATGGAAAAAAATTCCACAGAACAAAAGAACTCAATTGGACAATTAGAAAAAGATTTTAAAAAAGTGAGTGAAGAGAATACTTCACTGAAAATCAGAATTGAACAAGTGGAATTGAATGACTCGAGGAGACAAGAAGAATCAGTCAAGCAAATCCAAAAAAATCAAACAATGGAAAAGGATGTGAAATACCTTCTGGGGAAGACAACAGACCTGGAAAACAGATCCAGGAGAGACAATCTGAGAATCATTGGACTTCCAGAAAAGAATGATGAAAAAAAGAGCCTGGACACTGTCTTCCAGGAAATTATCAAAGAGAACTGCCCAGAAGTCATAGGAACAGAGGAAAAAATAAACATTGAAAGGATTCATCGATCACCCACTGAAAGGGATCCTAAAATCAAAACACCAAGGAATATAGTGGCCAAATGCCAGAACCCTCAGATGAAAGAAAAAATATTGCAAGCGGCTAGAAAAACCCAATTCAAGTATCAAGGAGCCACAATAAGGATCACCCAGGATCTGGCAGCATCCACATTAAAAGATCGAAGGGCCTGGAATATGATATTCCGAAAGGCTAAGGAACTTGGTATGCAACCAAAAATAACTTACCCAGCGAGAATGAGCATCTTTTTCCAGGGAAGAAGATGGACATTCAACGAAGTAAGCGAATTTCATCTATTTCTGATGAAAAAACCAGAACTTAACAAAAAGTTTGATCTACAAATATAGAACTCAAGAGAAATCTAAAAAGGTAAAGATTAATCTTGGGAACTATATTTTGACTATATAGATGTATAAAGAATACATGTATACCTTGTTCTAGAAATTGATGTGGAAAGGACATTGTACCAGAAAAAGGGTAAAGTGGGGGTAGTACATCTCATGAAGAGGCATAGGAAACCTATTATATCTGAGAGAAAGAATGGAGGGGGATGAATATAGTGGTTATCTTACTGCCTTCAGAATTGGCTTTAAGTGAAAAATCTTAAGACATATTCAATCTATGGTGAAACTTCTCCCATCTCATTGAAAAGTGAGAAGGGAAAAGTGGAAAGGGAAGGAATAAGCTAAGCGGAAGGGAATACGGGAACTGGGAGGGAAAGGGGTAAGATAGGGGGAGGAACTCTAAGGCGGGGGGAGGGATACTAAAAAGGGAGGGCTGTGAGAAGCAAGGGGTGCTCACAAGCTTAATACTTGGAAGGGGGGAAAGGGGAAAGAAGGGAGGAAAGCATAAACCGGGGTTAACAAGATGGCAAGTAATACAGAATTGGTCATTCTAACCATAAACGTGAACGGGGTAAACTCCCCCATAAAGAGGAAGCGGTTAGCAGAATGGATTAAAAGCCAGAATCCTACAATATGTTGTTTACAGGAAACACACCTGAAGCGGGGAGATACATGCAGGTTAAAGGTAAAAGGTTGGAGCAAAATCTACTATGCTTCAGGTGAAGTCAAAAAAGCAGGGGTAGCCATCCTGATCTCAGATCAAGCTAAAGCAAAAATTGACCTAATTAAAAGAGATAAGGAAGGACACTATATCTTGCTAAAGGGTAGCATGGATAATGAAGCACTATCTATATTAAACATATATGCACCAAGTGGGGTAGCATCTAAATTCTTAAAAGAGAAACTAAGAGAGCTGCAAGAAGAAATAGACAGTAAAACTATAATAGTGGGAGATCTTAACCTTGCACTCTCAGAATTAGATAAATCAAACCACAAAATAAATAAGAAAGAAGTCAAAGAGGTAAATAGAATACTAGAAAAGTTAGATATGATAGATCTCTGGAGAAAATGTAATGGAGACAGAAAGGAATACACTTTCTTTTCAGCAGTTCATGGAACCTATACAAAAATTGACCATATATTAGGACATAAAAACCTCAAACTCAAATGTAGTAAGGCAGAAATAGTAAATGCATCCTTTTCAGACCACGATGCAATGAAAATTACATTCAACAAAAAAGCAGGGGGAAGTAGACCAAAAAATAATTGGAAACTAAATAATCTCATACTAAAGAATGATTGGGTGAAACAGCAAATCATAGACATAATTAATAACTTCACCCAAGAAAACGATAATAATGAGACATCATACCAAAATGTATGGGATGCAGCCAAAGCGGTAATAAGGGGAAATTTCATATCTCTAGAGGCCTATTTGTATAAAATAGAGAAAGAGAAGGTCAATGAATTGGGTTTGCAATTAAAAATGCTAGAAAAGGAACAAATTAAAAACCCCCAGTCAAACACTAAACTTGAAATTCTAAAAGTAAAAGGTGAGATCAATAAAATTGAAAGTAAAAAAACTATTGAATTGATTAATAAAACTAAGAGTTGGTTCTATGAAAAAACCAACAAAATAGACAAACCCTTAGTAAATCTGATTAAAAAAAGGAAAGAGGAAAATCAAATTGTTAGTCTTAAAAATGAAAAGGGAGAACTCACCACTAACGAAGAGGAAATTAGAGCAATAATTAGGAGTTACTTTGCCCAACTTTATGCCAATAAATTCGACAATTTAAATGAAATAGAAAAATACCTCCAAAAATACAGCTTGCCCAAACTAACAGAGGAAGAAGTAAATATCCTAAACAGTCCCATCTCAGAAAAAGAAATAGAACAAACTATCAATCAACTCCCTAAGAAAAAATCCCCAGGACCAGATGGATTTACATGTGAATTCTACTAAACATTTAAAGAACAATTAACTCCAATGTTATATAAACTATTTGAAAAAATAGGGATTGAAGGAGTCCTACCAAACTCCTTTT
The DNA here is from genome assembly GCF_016432865.1 of Antechinus flavipes. Lineage (NCBI taxonomy): Eukaryota > Metazoa > Chordata > Mammalia > Dasyuromorphia > Dasyuridae > Antechinus > Antechinus flavipes. The sequence continues at coordinate 430,893,915 of NC_067398.1, forward strand.
ATGACACAGATATGGTACTGATACCTAAACCAGGTAGGCTGAAAACAGAGAAAGAAAATTATAGACCAATCTCCCTAATGAATATTGATGCTAAAATCTTAAATAAAATATTAGCAAAAAGATTACAGAAAATTGTCACCAGGATAATACACTATGACCAAGTAGGATTTATACCAGGAATGCAGGGCTGGTTCAATATTAGGAAAACTATTATCATAATTGACTATATCAATAACCAAACAAACAAAAACCACATGATCATCTCAATAGATGCAGAAAAAGCATTTGATAAAATCCAACATCCATTCCTAATAAAAACACTCGAGAGCATAGGAATAAATGGACTTTTCCTTAAAATAGTCAGGAGCATATATTTAAAACCATCAGTAAGCATCATATGCAATGGGGAAAAACTGGAACCTTTCCCAGTAAGATCTGGAGTGAAGCAAGGTTGCCCACTATCACCATTATTATTTAATATCGTATTAGAAACACTAGCCTCGGCAATAAGAGTCGAGAAAGATATAAAAGGAATTAGAGTAGGCAATGAGGAAACCAAACTATCACTCTTTGCAGATGATATGATGGTATACCTAGAGAACCCCAGAGATTCTACCAAAAAGCTATTGGAAATAATTCATAATTTTAGCAAAGTAGCTGGCTACAAAATAAATCCCCATAAATCCTCAGCATTTTTATACATCACCAACAAAACCCAACAGCAAGAGATACAAAGAGAAATTCCATTCAGAATAACTGTTGATACCATAAAATATTTGGGAATCTATCTACCAAAGGAAAGTCAGGAATTATATGAGCAAAATTATAAAAAAGTCTCCACACAAATAAAGTCAGACTTAAATAATTGGAAAAATATTAAGTGCTCTTGGATCGGCCGAGCGAACATAATAAAGATGACAATACTCCCTAAACTAATCTATTTATTTAGTGCTATACCAATCAGACTTCCAAGAAAATATTTTATTGATCTAGAAAAAATAACAACAAAATTCATATGGAACAATAAAAAGTCGAGAATCTCAAGGGAATTAATGAAAAAAAAAATCAAATGAAGGTGGCCTAGCTGTACCTGATCTAAAATTATATTATAAAGCAGCAGTCACCAAAACCATTTGGTATTGGCTAAGAAATAGATTAGTGGATCAGTGGAAAAGGCTAGGCTCACAAGACAGAATAGTCAATTATAGCAATCTAGTGTTTGACAAACCCAAAGCCCCTAACTTCTGGGAAAAGAATTCATTATTTGATAAAAACTGCTGGGATAATTGGAAATTAGTATGGCAGAAATTAGGCATGGACCCACACTTAACACCATATACCAAGATAAGATCAAATTGGGTCTATGACCTAGGCATAAAGAACGAGATTATAAATAAATTAGAGGAACATAGAATAGTTTATATCTCAGACTTGTGGAGGAGAAAGAAATTTGTGACCAAAGATGAACTAGAGACCATTACTGATCACAGAATAGAAAATTTCGATTACATCAAATTAAAAAGCCTTTGTACAAATAAAACTACTGCAAACAAGATTAGAAGGGAAGCAACAAACTGGGAAAACATTTTCACAGTTAAAGGTTCTGATAAAGGCCTCATTTCCAAAATATATAGAGAACTGACTCAAATTTATAAGAAATCAAGCCATTCTCCAATTGATAAATGGTCAAAGGATATGAACAGACAATTTTCAGAGGATGAAATTGAAACTATTACCACTCATATGAAAGAGTGTTCCAAATCATTATTGATCAGAGAAATGCAAATTAAGACAACTCTGAGATACCACTACACACCTGTCAGATTGGCTAAGATGACAGGAAAAAATAATGATGAATGTTGGAGGGGATGCAGGAAAACTGGGACACTAATGCATTGTTGGTGGAGTTGTGAACGAATCCAACCATTCTGGAGAGCAATCTGGAATTATGCCCAAAAAATTATCAAATTGTGCATACCCTTTGATCCAGCAGTGTTTCTATTGGGCTTATATCCTAAAGAAATACTAAAGAAGGGAAAGGGACCTGTATGTGCCAAAATGTTTGTAGCAGCCCTGTTTGTAGTGGCTAGAAACTGGAAAATGAATGGATGCCCATCAATTGGAGCATGGCTGGGTAAATTGTGGTATATGAATGTTATGGAATATTATTGTTCTGTAAGAAATGACCAGCAGGATGAATATAGAGAGGACTGGCGAGACTTACATGAGCTGATGCTAAGTGAAATGAGCAGAACCAGGAGATCATTATACACTTCGACAACGATATTGTATGAGGACATATTTTGATGGAAGTGGATTTCTTTGACAAAGAGACCTGAGTTTCAATTGATAAATGACGGACAAAAGCAGCTACACCCAAAGAAAGAACACTGGGAAACGACTGTAAACTATCTGCATTTTTGTTTTTCTTCCCGGATTATTTATACCTTCTGAATCCAATTCTCCCTACGCAACAAGAGAACTGTTTGGTTCTGCAAACATATATTGTATCTAGGATATACTGCAACATATCCAACATATAAAGGACTGCTTGCCATCTAGGGGAGGGGGTGGAGGGAGGGAGGGGAAAAAAAAATCGGAACAGAAACGAGTGTCAATTTAATGTAATTATTAAATAAAAAATTAAAAAAAAAAAACAAAAAACAAAAAGGGCATATTTATCCTCTCAACGGAAAAGTGATCTAATCTTTGAAACCTTCAATATTTCTAAAGATGGATATCAAATCTCGTTAATAAGTAATGAGACAAAGGAATATAATGAAAGAGATATCTTCTTCTAAGGAAGGGCTGGGAGACATGACTGATCATTCTGTTTTGCTCATATCGAATTACTGTAGCTATATCACTGGTCTGACAAAAGGGAAAACCCACATTTTTTCCAGAACCCTCTGAATAAAACAGAATTGGCTGGAATTCATTAATTCACCTAAACTAAGCTTTTTTTTTTTTTTATCTTTTGACCAATTCTGAATTTTTCCTCTCTCAGCTTCAAATGAATAGTTCAAAGGAACTGATTTCTGAATGACAAAGTCAAAAAATGGGAGAACCTTGCTTCTAATTAAATAATTACTTATTAGATTATGATTTTTTCTTTCATACTCAATGAACTCCACTGGTTTTCTACTGTCTCTACGTGTAAATACAAACTCCTCTCTAGCTTTTAAAACCCTTCATATACATTTCCAACCATTTTCTAGAGTCTTTGGACATTGTTCTCCGCAGAACTGTGATTCAGATTCTGTTCCTTCATACCTTTTTATCAATCATAACATGTATCTAGATTGCAATATTTCTTTACCCCTGCCTCATAGGTTCCCTTTCTTCTTTTAAGGTACAGCTTATACACCAACCTCTTTCACAACCATTTCTTGATTTCCCCCCCAATTGAGAGTGTTCTCTCTCCTAAATTATATTGTATAATTATTTTGTTAATTGTGTTTTAGTTCTTGCCATAATAGCTTTATTAATGTCATTGTATCCTTTATATAACTTAAAATAAGCACAGTAAGATTTTCTTAAGTTTTTCAATGAAATGACTTGAAACAGTTTAGAATTATACAATATAGCATTTATAATGGAGCAACATAAATAAGTTTTAGTGCATATATTTTCAGAATATACTGTAGTTTAATACCATATTACAAATACTTCACCAAAATAATTCAGCCATTCTGAGAGCAATTTGAAACTATGCTCAAAGGGCTATAAAACTGTGCAAACCTTTGATCCAGTGGTGAAACTACTAAGTCTGCATCCCCATGACCAAAAAGGTCTTTTTATAGGGGCAAGGAATTGGAAATTGAAAGGATACCCATTGAATGACAATGGCTGAATAAGTGATAGTAGATAAATATTAATGAAATATTATTGTTCTATAAAAACGGATTAGCAGGATGATTTCAGAAAGACCTGGAGAGATTTACATGAACTGATGCTGAGTGAAGAGAACAGAAACAGGAGAACATTGTATAGAATAACAGCAAAATTACATCATAATTTAGTAGACCTAAATCTTCTCAGCAATACAGTCATCCAAGACAATTTCAATGGATTGGGATGGAGAATGCCATCTTCATCAGAGAGAATACAATAGAGAGTGAATGCAGGTTGAAGCATACTATTTTCACTTTTTTTTTCTCATGGCTTTTCTTTTACATGACTAACATAGAAATACTTTTAAAACATTAGTTGTTGTATACAGGTTATTTGCTTTTTTGGAAATGTAGGAAAAGAGGAAAAAACTGGAACTCAAAATCATACCAAAATGAATGTTGAAAACTCATTACCTATACATGTAAAAATAAAATATTATCGAGAAAAAACTCAAGCCTTTCACAGAACATCAGTTATTAACACAAATAGTACTTTTTGTTCAATTGAATTAAGTGAACAAACCAAATCCTTGCTAATGGCATCTTCCTGGGTTATTGAGGCTCAGATAAGTGGTCAGATCTCAGGGATGCCATCTATTTAGGTCTGCCCCTTGAATTTCATCTGCAGGTAATTGCTTTTGCCTTCTTTAAAACATTTTTGTTCCTCTTCAGTCTCTACCACCAGTTGAGATTCAGGGATTATTGTCCTGTCTTTGCTCCAGGACACCTAAGTGAAGCAATCATTGACAGCATGGTATCTTTCTTGGGAATGCATGGGGAAAGAATCAGCAACCACCAAGCTTTTGATCTCCATGGGCTTATTGCTCATGAAGCTTATGAATTAAGAAGATGAATGGAATTTCACTAAAATTAGATATATTTGTCTGTAGAGAATAATAAATGTTAGTAAAAAGGAATATGCCTTTTTCTCACCTTTATATGGCATGTGTATAAAAATTGACTTATGTATTGGGGCATTAGATTAAATTCCCTAACACACAATTGTATCATTTCACTTCTTTGCTCAAAATGATCCTCTCCTTCCTTATTGCCTAAACAATCTGCTTCTAACTTCCCTTTATTTCCTTTCTTCTTGTTGTACATGTGCTTCAATTGTGTCTGACTCTTTGTGACCCCATGTGGGATTTTCTCAGCAAAGATATTGGACATTTCCTTCCTCAGATCATTTTATAGATGAACAAACTGAGGCAAACAAGGTTAGGTGACTTGCCCAGAATCACAGAGCTGGTTTCTAAGTCCAGATATGAGCTCAGAAAGATGAGTTTTCCTGACTCTGGGACCAGAACTCTATCCAGAGCACCACCTAGCTGCCTTCTTTATTACCTAATCAATCACTATTTTTTATATCAGGGCTTCTTAAACTTTTTCCACTTGAGACTCTTAATAAGACATGTAAAATCATGCAAAACATATTTCCATAATGGCCATAGAAAGGAACAAAGGAAGGAAGGAAGGAAGAAAAAAAGAAAGAAAGGAAAAAAGAAAGAGAGAGAGAGAGAGAAAGAGAGAGAGAGAGAGAGACTGAGAAAGAGAGAAATACTACAATTTGCACTCAGAATTCATCAGTTCTTTCTGTGGAGGGGGATACTGCAGGGACCATGGAGGTTGAGAGATCACAGCAGTTGTTGGGGGGTGGAGGGCAGCAACTGGTAGCATCTAGAATTGGTATAATGAGGGGAGAGTATATCACTTGACTCTCTCACCTGGACATCTGTTTCCATGCTCTGTAACAGCCCTGGGGGAGGAAGAGAGGGAGGGAGCTATGGGTTGACCTGAGTAGTTGAGAGCAAAGAGGAAGGGAAGTCAGTGAGGGGATTGCAAGGAAAACAGGGAGAGGACCGACTGAAGCAGAGTAGTCTGTAGGTTTATTGCCTTAGATATCATCTTCCTCCCTGCTCTGCAGAGTAGCTCTAGATGGCCACCCATTTGGTCTATACTTGGTGACTATCAAGCGAGCTTGGCAGGGAGCCAGGAGGTTTGGTTACTTTGAGGTTTTCATTTATTTTGTTTAGTTCTGGCTTTAGTTACATTGAACTGGATATTATTTTACTTTGGAAGCTCTTTTTGGTTTTATGTGATTTTCAAGAGTAAGAGGTATAACTTTTAGGGACTTTTAAATATTAGGCCAGAACTTTTGAAAAAATAGACCTTCTAAAGTTCTTCTTCCCACCTGCCTTCTGTCACTTCCATAGAGCTGTACTTTAGTGTGGCCCAAAGTACATTGGAACTGTTTAGTGTTATATTCCATGAACCCGGCACATCATAGGACTGCCTGTAGATGGATGAGGAATCATATTTTGTTTGTTTGGACATAGGGGACAAAACTAGAAGCAACAAGTCTTAAAGTTGTGGAATTGTAATTCTCAGTTTCAAATAATTTTCAAATTAAAAAAAATAGTCTTGGAAAGGGAAGGGGAGAATTGAATAAATCTCTCTTTTATAATTTTGAAAGAAAGGAAATTAGTATAATCACACATACACACATACAAAAATGGACTGCCTTAGAATATGTACATATCTACACACATACATACATATCATCTACTATGTGCCTAGCAGTCTACAATATTCTAATAGGATAGTCTTGTTGACTCCAAGCCCACTACATGTATCTTACAAGTCCAGTTTTCTGGAGATCTTTATTCAGTGGCTTTCTGAACATTTATTTGAGATATTATAGAGGATTACCTTGGGGACTTCTCCTGCCCTGGTGCTGTTTAATATTCTTATTAATTCCTTGTATAAAAGCAGATAACATGTCCCAACATTTTCATGACTCTGTGACTTTAGATAATAGAAATAAAATCTCCAAAGAATGTGTCATGTTTTACTGATTGGCCAAATCTAGAAGCATGAAATGAAAGAATATTAAATGTAAAATATTGCACTTGAGTTTTTCCTTTTTTCACATTATTATTTAGAATTTATTTTAAACTAAATACAAAATAAGAAAAAATACAATAGAAAAAAAAAGAAATGGAAAAACTTAAAATAAACAAATTAAAATCCAAAATATTTTCATGTTCCCATTCGAACAACAGAGAGAATTCAAAATAGATAACAACAAATTTCTATTTCAAGAAAGCATATATAATACTAGTAGAGATTATATATTCATGACTGTCCATTTTTTTGGCTCCGTTATAAATTAAGGCAAGAAAGTAAGGCCATAGCCTATTCTTTTATAGAAAAGTAGACATATAGAGGGTCTAAGTTTTTCTTTTGTGACTTGAAGGTTATTTTCACATAAATAAATATAAACAACTTCCATAATTGAAATAATTTGAAGATTTTATTATTAGAAAATACATTGAAGAGAGGTGGAGACAAGACGGTCGAGAATAGACAGGAAATTGCCTGAATTCTCCCCATTTGCCCTCAGAATCAATGCTAGATCGAGCCTCTGAATGGACTTTGGAATGGCAGAACCCACAAATATTCAGAGTGAAATAATTTTCTAGCTTAGTATATATTGTGAGGACTTCAAGAAACATCTGTCTCAATCAGACAAGGGGAATGTGGCCCAGCAGTGGGCTGGCAAGGGGAGGCCTGGCTCAGGGAAGCCAAGTGAGAATCTAGAAGGAGACTCTCAGTTAAGCACTGCAGGTTACCCTGCTCTGGATCAGAAGGCAAGTGGATCAGCGACCAACTATGAGACCTCCAAAGCAAGGCAATTGTGAGCCTTTGGACCCTAGCATAACAGCTGAGCCTAGGCTAGGCCCACTCAGGACAGTGGGAAAGCCTGCAGCACCACCAGCACAGTCAGTGAGAGGCCCCTGTCTCTCTGCAGAGGAAGATGGGGACAATCCCCCCTGTGTCTCAGGAACAGAGCTCAACTTTTAAAAGTGAGCAAAAAACACCAAAATAAAACAAACACAAAAGAGCTAAGAACATAGAGAAGTGCTATGGAGACAGGATCAGAAAACACACCTCTTGCTGAAGAAGACAGCTATAGCAAAATGTTCACATGTGAAGCCTCAGAGTGGAATATGAACCATTCTCAAGCTCAAAGATTATCATGGAAGAACACCAAAAGAATCTTAAAAGAGAGATAGAAGGAAAATGGGGAAAAGAAATGAGAGCTATATAGGAAAGATTTTTTGGGGGGAAGTCAATAGCTTGGGAAAAAAAGTGCAGAAATTGACGGAAGAAAACAACATCTTAGAAATCAATTTGGCAAAATAGAAAAAAAATCATATATATAATGTATATATATGAAAACAACTTCTTAAAAAATAAATTTAGCAAAATGGAAAAAAAACCAACATCATGGTGAAGTAGGTGAAAAACACAGTGAACAAACAACTCATTAAAAGTACAATTGGCCAAAAGGAAAAGGAGGTTTAAAAAGAAAAGCTAACCAAAGAAAATAATTCACTAAAAATTAGAATTGGATAACTGGAAGTGAATGACTCAAGGAGACTCAAAAATCAGCCAAACAAAATTTTTAAAAATGTAAAAAAGAAAAAATATAAAATACCTGATTGGAAAATGTAATGGGGTGAGGCTCAAGTTGATGCACTGAGGTCCCAAGCATGTGAGGCTAAATAGTAATTGGGACTTCCAGGTCCCATTTTTGATGGTAATTCAAAGGCAACTAGCCTTTTAACTATGTTGGTAATACTCCTTTATTCCAAGAAGCCCAGGCATCTCATTATAAATATCATCAGGCTGCTTGAGCTTTACGTTTACAATTTGGGATAACAAAAGAGGAAGCTAAGAGCATAGTAAAAAGCTGTACAGCTTGCCTTCCTTTCCACGCTCCTACACTGACACGAGGGAAGAACCCTCGTGGTTTGAGACCCAATATAATCTGGCAAATGGATGTGACCCATTATAAATCTTTTGGTCATCTGTCTTTTATCCATGTTGTGGTAGACACCTTTTCAGGATTCACTTTGCCATACCAGCAGCAAAAGAGACAGCCTGAGCGGTCACTGAATTCTTCACACAAGCATTTGCCATTATGGGTGTGCCACAAGCAATAAAAACAGACAATGGTCCTGCATATACTTCCAAACATTTTGCACACTTTTGTGCACAGTATAAGATTTTACACACCACTGGCATACCCTTTAATCCTCAAGGACAGGCAATAATAGAGAGGAGAAACAGAGACATTAAGACGCTGCTCCAAAAACAAAACAAAGAGGGAGCCACAGTTAACCCTAGAGAACTACTAAATCTAACCCTTAATACTATTAACTTCTTGATTTTTGACAAAGATGCACTGCGTCCGGCAGACAGGTTTTATAACCCACCAGAAGGGCAGTGTCCAGTGCGAGCAGCTTCACTATCTTTAGATAATCACCAGGTGATATGGAGAGACCCAGAAAGTGGTGAATGGAAGGGACCAGATAGGCTAACTGCTTGGGGGAGAGGGTTTGCTTGTATTTCTACAGGAGGAGAAGAAATCAGATGGGTGCCAGTGAGCTGTATTCGCCTTGTCCATTGCAGAGAGACGGGGTAGACCCTTGAAACGAAGGAGAAGACACAAGAAATATCGGGTAGTTCTGTTGCTGATTGTGCTCACCATTGAAAGAGAATAGCAGCTATGGAGTTTGACTCATGGACATAGAAAATTGTTGGATTTCAAAACCCTCAGGAATCGCTGGATTCTCTGAGACATAAGATTGCTATAGGACTTGAAAACCTTCAGGAATCGTTGGATTCTTTGAGACATAAGACTTGAAAGCCCTCAGGAATCATTGGATTTTCTGAGAAATGATAAGACTGTTACAGGACTTCAAAAACTGCTGGAATCATTGGATTCTCTAACACATAAAAAGACTTGCAGGACTTCAAAAACTTGGGGGGAATCATTGGATTCCCTGATGTGTGAAGCACATAGATTAGTTTTGGACTATCTCTTGGCTGCTGAAGAAGGTGTATGTGTGACTGCTGTTTACATACTCTCTTTCTAGGACTTCTGGCAATCTTTTACAACACCATGTTGATTTATATTGTTTGTTATACCATTACTTATGTGTACAATTCATGTTTGTTACACCACATCAAGCCTGCACTGACTGTGGGGAGAGTCATCACTAATAGTCTCTGCGTTATTGCTATGTGCTTGTGTAATACCCCCCATGCTGATGGGTTTGTATATACCTGTTTCTAATAAGACCCTTCAGCCCAGAAACCCGCTAGCAACCCCCACTTTCCTTTAGTGTTTTTTATCTCCCTTCCTGAGATGTCAGGGAAGGCGTGATCATCTCCTTTTTAGTGCTTTCACCTCCTTTCCTGAGAAGTCAGGGGGGGTTGTAATCACCTCCTTTTTAGTGCTTTCACCTCCCTTCCTGAGAAGTCAGAAAGGGTGTGATCACCTCCCCTTGGGGGCTCTGTCCTCCTTGAGGAGTCAGGGATGGCATGACCACCTGTGTTCTAAAACAAAAGAAAGCAGGAGATGTAATGGGCTGAGGCTTGAGTTGATACACTGAGGTCCCAAGCATGTGAGGCTAAATGGTAATTGGACCATACTCTATTAATACATACACTTGGAGAAAGAATTGCCCCTGCCCACTCTTTGTGCAAGTCCTGATGTGTTGTATAGGAAATGATGATTTTGGTGGGTGGAGGCAGGGGAGTGGAAAGGGAAGCTGAAAGAGAGACAGCTGGCTAGTTTCTTGACACAGCTGCTTGCATTGCTATTGTGACTCCCCTTCACTTGCAATCCCCCTTCATCTCTGCTGGTTGGCTTCCTGTTGCAGCTGCCCATATTGCTATCGCAATCCCCCTTCACCTCAAAAAGAATAAACATTGAAGATTTTTCCCTTAACCTGAATTCCTGACTCCGGCTGATTTTAAATACGTGGTCATCACAGGAAAAACACCAACTTGGAAAATAAATCCAGGAAAGACAATATAAGAATAATTGGACTACCTGAAAGCCACGATGAAAAGAAAAATGTATACAACATTTTTCAAGAAATCAGCAAGGAAAACTCTCCTGATTTCCTAGAACCAAAGGGAAAGAATACACTGATCTTCTCTGAAAGAGAACCCAAAATGAAAACTGCAAGAAAACTCCCAGAAATATCAGATCAAGGAGAAAATACTGTAAGTAGGCAGAAAGAAACAATTCAGACATCTAGGAGCCACAATCAGGATTACTCAGGACCTAGCAGTTTCCACATTAAAGGATGGAAGGGCCTGGAATATGATAATCTGAAAGGCAAAGGAGCTTGGACTACAACCAAGAATCAACTACTCAGCAAAATTAAGCATTATCTTTCAGGGGAAAAGATGAATATTCAATGAAATAGGGAATTTCCAATCAAATTCTGATGGAAAGCCCAGAGCTGAACAGAAAATTTAACCTCCATATACAAGACTCAAAAGAAGCATAAAAAGCTTACAGGGAAGGAAAAAAGCTGTTTTTTAAAGGTTAAAACATTTACATCCCTACAGGGGAAAATGATATTTATACCTCTTGAGAACTGTATCTTTGTTACAGAAGTTAGAAGCTGTATACATCTTCAGTCCTCTTTCTCTATAGCTGTCCATTGATTCCAGATAGAACTAGAGGAGAAAGCGAGACTCCTGACTTTGCCCAGCCCTCCTCCTTCACTAAATCAAATTCACTAGCATGTTATGGCACCACCTCCCTGATGTGATGATCATTTTTGAGAATGAAGGACAAACAACAACAATAAAAAGCATTAAGTAAAACAAAATCCTTACGAGATTCTTTCTGTACTATTGTTCTATTAACGTTATATGATTTTTAAGAGAAGTTAGAATCCGCTTTTATAAATGACGCTCTCAGGCTCAGTTAAAGTAAAGATAAAATTTAATTATACAATGCATGGGATAGAATGCTTGCAATAACAACACATACAGCAAATAATACACAAAAGGCAAAGAATAATAAGGATCATGATTAGAATAGCAGAGAAAGAGAGAGAATACATTACTCAGTACGATTGAGGGAGCTTCAACTCTAATTGGATGGCTGGGAAGGCCCCGGTATTTCAGCCTGTGAGTCTCGATCAGGAAAGTTCTAGGCAGATCGTCATCTCCATAGGTGAGGCTTCAAAGTGGAGAATGCTTTGCCCACTTTTTATAGGGGTCCAAACAAAGAAGGCTTTGGGCCAAATGAAGACCTCATCTAAGACAAGGACGCACCAACTAGGGCTCCGGTGGTTATAATCAAATGTTGGATTAATAAGGGGGCCAGTCCTTATCAACAGCAACAGTTCCAAGGAGTGGCGAGTTCCTGGAATCATATAATTGGAGCTAAAACACCGGTGGTACATGCCTGTCTTACAGATTAAAAAGGAAAGAGTTGAAATATATGTTCTTATGGGTCAAGGAACGGTCAGGTTTTCATAGGAGAAGGAGTTAAAATATATGCTCTTGGGGTGAGAGAGTAGTCAAGTCCTCACAGGGGGAGTCACATCCTTCCTCGATTGGGTTCTCATGGTTTACATGGGAATTAGGTTCATATGGGGAAAGTCACGTCCTTACAATGATTTGAAATGAACTTATTACTAATAAGGAGATTTCTTATTCAACTATATTCTAAAATATATGTTCGTATATATATATATATACACACACACATATAATCTAGTGGGGTTATCATTATATATTTAATATAACCACCTATAATCCTTTATACTATCTTTGGGAGTCCTAATGTATAGTAATATGGGATTCTGTGTCCACACTAAACCTAGTGCAACATGGTAAAATTTTAAAAGTGAAGCACCAAGAGTTTGCCTAAGGATGGGCAAATCAATTCAAATCAGAAAACTGGAGTAAATTAAAGTTTACATGTACATTTGGATTGAACCCCAGAATATTAATCATTTAAGCAAATCTTTTAGCATGGTTTTCAGTCTTCTTTCCCTTCCCTCCCTCCGTTTCTCCTTTTCTTTCTTCCTTTTTCCCTGGAGAATTATTCTTCCCAGATCACATATTACCAGGAGAAGTTTAGAAGTCTATGGGAAAAGGGACTAGAGAAAGGGACTAGGGAAAGTTCTTATTTCAGTTGTATAAACAATTTCCTATTCCAATGAAGATTGACACCATTTCTGAAATTTACACTCTAAGAAAGTTGCCTTAGGTACTGAAGAGGCTAAGTGACTTTCCTAAAGTCGCACAGGCATTATGGATTATAAGAAAACTTGATTCGAGGTCTTCCGACATGAGGCGGGTGGGCGCCAAAGGATCCTAATGCCATTTTCATTCCCTTGGCACCAGGTTTCCAGTATGTCCCAAGTCAGGAAATAATTTAAGCAGTAGGAGGTATTAGCTTCGGTAGAACTCCCCCACCCAAAAATGTTTATTCCCAAATCCTGAGGGCGGATCAGGCTTCCAGGAATCATCCCCTACAGCGTAAACAGGACCCACCCAGAAGTGCTTCTATGTATATATATATATATATATATATACATATATATATATATATATATATATATATATATAGAGAGAGAGAGAGAGAGAGAGAGAGAGAGAGAGAGAGAGAGAGAGAGAGAGAGAGAGAGAGAGAGAGAGAAGTGAAGTGCTCTATTTGGGGTTATTCTCCGAAGTGTGGAAGGAAGCTGCAGCAGCTGCACTTAGGTCTCCTCTACAGCTAAGGCAGGTAAGCAGAGGCAGACTGAGCTACTGGCCAATACTGTGGTTCCTTCCTCATACAGCTGAGTACTGGGAGGGAGCGGGTGTTAGAGCAGGATTGCCTGCGGGGTAGAGAGGGCCCAGATGTACTGATCTGCCTAGTACACCTTGCTATTTGGCCCTAGGTGGGTGCAGCCCAGCTCCGAATTTGGAGTCTAACTTCCCGCGACTTTGTTCGCTGCCCCTGTGTCTGAATTTTGCAATCAGATAGAAAGTGCATGGACCAGCGCACGCCCCGGCGACAAGAGCACGAGAGGGAGTTTGTAGTTTCTATTTTCGAGACTTCGTAGCGCTAGCCTGGCATGGAAACCTGGCAGACGCGTGTGAATTCTGAACACTTTCTTAGAATGTCTCTCGGTTGGGATTGAGGATGCTACTTTTCTCCACTTCCCGGCTTCTCTTGCCACACTGAGGCACGTCTTCTCAGCCTGTCCTGCTGTTTATGAATTATACATATATTGTTGGGGAGCAGCCAGCTGAAGGACACTTAACGTTCCCGGAAGCTGAGACTCCATTGAGATCTCCGGATCCCAAACTTGCGAGCATCCCCTAAACTGCTAAAACTGAATTGAGGGAGCCTTCAACCCTTCTAATGTTGAGATGCTGGGCTTTTGGACCCGACAAAGTATATCTGAGTTGCGGACCAGTGTAGGGAGGTTTCTCAAAAGAATTTTTAGGCAAATCAAGAGCAAGGATTTTATTTAGAGGAATATATGGGGAAGACAAATTTCCTGGAAGTAACAAGGAAGAATACTCTTTAAACAAGGATTCTGTCAGTTGGAGGGTTAAACCTAAAGGGGAGTTAGCCAATTTAGTGAGGTATAGTTAAGTTCTTTTATTGAAGAAATGTAACAGAGGGCTTTGACATCATAATTCGCGTGTTTAGATAAGGTAATAATGGAGTTGTACGTTTGTCAAAGCTAAAAATTCTATCAGAATCAGAACTTAATCAGAACTTCATCTTAGAGTGTGGAACTGTCATAATAATGCATTTAAAGAGACCCAATAAAGATCAAAATGTCTAGATAGTCAATCATTGCTTCTCCTTGCCTGCCTCTGCTTTTGCAGCATCTCCTCTCTCTCTTGCTGAGTTGTCAAAGATCTAGGGCTACACCCTAATCACTTCCTTCTTCTCAGTGCTGTGGTGGGGGCAGGAATCCAAGGGAATTTCTGAAAGCCCTGATAGACCCAGCTACTGGGTTCCAGATAATAATTGTCCTAGAAATGTGAGGAAAGAGGAAGTGAACCTACAGAAGACTCCTTATAGCATGTCTGCATGGGGGGATAATTGATTGGGGTTATTTATACAATTTTAGAGTTGTCCATAACCACAGAAGATGAATAACTCAGAAGGGCTGAGGAGTCTAATCAAGGTTACACAGCTAGTTATTGGCAGAGCCTATACTAAATCTCAGGTTCTGAATCCCAATCCTGGGCTCTTGGCTTCAGCCTTGTGGATCATACCAAGTGTTCCAGCTCTAAGTAGAAGCTGTAAATGCTAAAAATGAATTGAAAATAAAAATAGAAACTGAATGCTTTGTGATTATGATGATCGGACTTGGCTCATGGGAAGAAATGATGATATGTACTTGCTTTCATTGGAAAGATGAGGATTCTTGGGTGTGCAATATTGTGGGGAACTGATGTGTCTTCTGGTTTTGTAAAAGCCTTATTGTTCTGAGGGAGGATCTTGATAGGGGAATAGATGGAGTGTTGGCTTTGAAATCACAAACACTGAGTTCAAATATGAACAAAATCACTTGACCTTATTTTCTTCAATAGTAAAGTGATAATAATAGCTCATAGCTCTCAAGTAGGTTGTGAGGATCAAATCAGAAAATATTTGTAAATCACTTAGCAGAGTTCTTGGCACATAGTGGATGCTATAGAAATGCTTCTTCCTTATTATTCTTTTATTTCCTATTGGAAAGGGTAGATGTTTTAGGAAAATTTCATGTGGACATATGATCGTCCCATATGCTATACTTAAGAAAGGCCCAGAAGAAACTCTCAGAATTTCCCACCTAACTGTGGGAATTCATCATATCCCTAAATCAAGTACCCTAACTCCTCTGTTTCTCTGGCCTATAGTAGGCACTTAATTAATATTTATTGACTATCAAACTCTCTATTTGCTTTAACCTAGTTTCATGTTGGTTTTGATTCTACTCTTTCTTTTTAGTTAAAGATCCTATTTTTCTCACTTTATTCTATAAACTGGTTACATGGACTTCTACTTCGGTCTCATGAATTCTGACATATGGCCCAGTCAGATTTTGTCTCACCTTCCTGTTTAGAATTTTGCTCCATTTCAGTCCTCTTTGATTGGTTGGGACTAAGGAACCATGTGACTGATCCTGTTGATATGTAGCCTTTCCGCTCTGGTTTTGCATCAGCTGTTCTGATAGACCTTTAATTTCTTCTATTGGACCCTGTGAAAAGTAGACTCACAGGGGCTTTGAGTCATCTTATTGCTGAAAGAGGTAGGAGGAAGAAACACACACACACACACACACACACACACACACACAGTGAGTGAGGCAGAGAAAGACACACAGAGAGAGACAGAGATAAAGAACACACAAGTGTTTGAACATTCAAGCATAAAGAGAATGACAAAAAAAAAATGGGAGATCTTGAGGAATGCCTACACTCAAGGCTAGAGAAGAGGATAGAAGAGAAACAGAGACATCTGAGATGTCAGAAAATCCAAGCAAAGGGAAATTGTGAGTGTGGGAAACAAAGGCATAGCTATGTTTCAGATGGAAGGAAATCAAGAAGAATGAAAGTTGAGAATTGGAAAGCAATTTCAGTAGACTGGAGGAGATATGATTAAATTTTTAAACAATTGAGAAGTGAGTTGGTGATGAGATAGTAGTCACATCCATTGTGTAATCATCTTCAAGAAGTTCAACACTGAACGAGAGGACTGAGTTGGGAATATTTTATAAAGGAGGGAGAAAGTTGAAAAAAAAGTCTGAATTGTTCTGTGTGTTTCAGATTGGGAAGAACCAAGTACATTAGTGTTAGAATCCTTACAAAGTGTTAAGTCACTTATCTAATTTAGCATGGTACTTAGCAAGTTCTCTAGCTCACTAATGTATTTAAGTACTCATTGAAGTTCATACTTTGGGGAGAGCCAGAATTCAGTGGAAAGATTGAGAAAGCAAGTCAGTTGAGGAGATTGAAAAGCCAGAGACTGTAGTCAGGCAGAATGAAGGATTCAGAAAAGGAGAGGCTGAAGCTGGCAGAGGCAGAGGCAAAGGACTAACAACAGGAGCTCTTGGAACCAAGGAGGGAGATAGGCCTCCAAGAAAGCTTACCAGGCTATTTTGTAAGAAACAATAAAGGATTGAACTGTCTCCAGAAGCCCCGCAAGAAATCTGCTCCCAGAGAACTTTATATTTTAGAAAAGAAGAACATTACACATGGATCCAGGTTAAAAAAAAAAATTAAACAAATCTATAGTCATATGAAAAAATGTTCTCAATCACTAGTGATTAGAGAAATGCAAATTAAAATAATTCACACCAATCAGATTAGCTAAAATGACAGGAAAAATAGTGATTACTGTAGGAGGAGATATGGGCACACTAATAATTGTTGGTGGAGTTGTAAAAGGATCCAACCATTCTGGAGCAATTTAAAAATATACCTGAAAGGCTATAAAACTGTGCATCACTTTGATCCATTAGTGCTACTACTGGATCTATATTCCAAAGAGATCATAAAAGAAGGAAAAGGAAACACCTATGCAAAAATATTTGTAGCAGCTCTTTTTGTGGTGGCAGTTAAGTTGGAGAAAAGATCGCAGTTTCTGATATCTTTCCCTGCCAGAGCATTTTCAGGATCTTCCCAAAACAATTCGAAAGGATATGATTCAGGTACACTGTCCAGGTTTTACAGCCATACAACAATGAGATCTGCTCTGTAGACCTTCAGTTTGGTAGTCAGTCTAATACTCCTCTTCCACACTTTCCCTCTTGACCTCCCAGACACTGAGTTAGATTCTGCACTGTGTGGGTCAAGCTCATTATCAGTATTTATATCTCTGCAATGTATACTGCCATGGAAAGTCAACTTATTGACAGCATTCAAAACTCCATTTGCTATAACAAATGGTTCCATACGTGGAGGCCGTGGTGCTGGCTGATGGAGCCCCTGGGTTTTCTTGGTGTTACTTGTTAGGACAAAATTACTCCAAGCAGCATTGATTCTATCCATGCTTTGTTGCATCTCAGCTTTAGAGGCTGCACTGAGTGCCCAATCATCTGCGAACAAAAAATCATGCACCCAAACTCCCTCCACTTTAGTTTTCTCTTGTGGCCTTTTCAAATTGAAGAATTGATCACCAGGGCAGCAGCTGACTTTGATACCATGTTCCTAAAGGCATTGAAAGCATTTGACATCATGACAGAAAGCATCATGCTGAAAAGCATGGGAGCGAGCACTCAGCTTTGTTTCACTCCCTGGTGACTGAGAAAGCTCAAGAGCATCGTCCATTGTCCAGAACCTGGGCAGGGATGCCATCATGTAACTGACAGACTATTGCATCATGATCTTCCTACTGACAATTTTTGTTCTGTCATTTACAAGTAGTGCAAGAAAGCAAGTTCATCAACACAAGAAAAGTTTGTAGAACTAGTTAGTTTCCATGAAAAAAATCTGAGGATATTGCATATAGAAAGTTCAATATGAGTCACCAATGTGTACAAACATTAGAAAAACTAATCCAAGCATAGGCTGCTTTAGGAGAGGCACCTCCTGCAACGGGAAGGCAGTAACAGCTACACTTTGGAGGTGATCGTGTTCAAGCCCCTCATTTTGCAGATAAGGAAATTGAGATGAAATACCAAGTCCAAGGACATACTGATAGTGAGTGCAGAGCTGGTACAGGAAGCCCCTTCTGCTGACTCTGGATCTATCCCACTGCTATGCTGCTGCCTTGTTACTGGTCCTGAGGATCACATCTGCATTTCGAGGGGAGGGTGAAGTGGGTAGAAAATGGAAGAAGGTACTTTGCAAGAAGAACTGGGGATGTTTAGTTTGGAAGAGAAAGGTTAGTAGACACAAGATAGCTATCTTCAGGTGTTTGAAAGATTGGTAAGAGAGAATGATTAGACTTAACTCTGATTGGTCTGAGAGGGCAGAACTCAGAGCAAAAGGTAGAGGTTACAAAGAGGTAGGTTTAGGCTTAATGTAGTAAAAACATCACAGCAACTGAAATTGTCTAAAATTGCAATGTGTTGCACTGAGAGATAATCATTCCCTCTAGTGAAAGGACAACTTTTTTGATATGGGTTTGGCTGGATAGTTTTGGAGGTCTCTTTTATCTCTTCTGTGATTTTTTGATTGGAAACCTTGGCTTTGTGCTGACATAGATGTTGTAAAAGGTGTGACTTATCTCAGTAATCACTCTGGTTCTGAAGAGAAGAAAGATTCCTCCCTGACTTTGCTTCCTTTTCTACTCATAATACATGCCAGCTTTCAGTATATAACAATACAGGGACTAAGTAGCTTCTTTGCTAAAATCAGAATTCCTCACTCCTGTTGGTTATTGAGACTTCTTTAGATTGTCTGATTAGTCTAGACCCTGATTTCTGACCTTAACACTGTTTCTCTCTGCTTTTGATTTGTCTGGTCTCCACCTTATACATACTTACACCTGTAGTTTGTTCTTTTTCTTCCTTTTATGATATGACTTTATGAACTTGACTTTTTTTAGCAGCAGAAGAGAACATTGTAAATATTTTCTATTATGTCTTTTCTTTTGCTACTTTCCCATTTGTTGACCAAGCTAAAATATCTGCCCAATTCCCACAGTGCCCTTGTCCTTACCCTCCCTTGGACAAATATTCCTGTTCCTTCCTTTGGGGCAAAAGAAATAGCCCTTGCCTTTCCAGAAGAGATCTTATGGAAGTGTTATCCACATAAGTATTTACTAGACAAAGGATTGTGGGGTAAGTGCCAGATGATGTATCCAGGAAATTGTTGTAAGTAATTGTCCAGGTAATTTTTTTAGGAGATCAAGTAGAGACTGTTATTAACTAAAGTGGGAAGCTTTGTAATATTGGTGCAATTTGAATTAAGCTTCAGTAGAAAGTTAGGGTATATACAGTTAGTATGAGTGACATTTTAGGTAGCAGTTCTAAACTTCAGCAGGAAGCTAAGAGGTTTTTTAGGTGATCAGAAAGAAATATTAATCACTTATATTTCCATTTGGGGAGCAAGAAATTGATAAAAAGTCTCTTGTAAATATCAAAGCATTTTCTAGATATGTCATAAAGATAATAATAAGGAACAAAGCTGAGATTATTGGCATTTCTCCAGTGTCCTATTCTTAATTTGTATTATTTTGTTCATTTACAGAGGCAACTATTTACTGCAGTGAATATAATAAGTGAACTTGGTAGTCAGGAAGACCTGAGTTCAGATCTATCTTAGATCCTAATTACTTGTATGACTCAGGGCAATTTAATTCACTTACATTTGCCTCAGTTTCCTCATCTGTAAAATGAGCAAAACAATAGCACCTATCTTGCTGGGTTGTTCTTAAAATGAAATGAATTAATATGCCAAATGTTTTATAAACATAAAGCCCTTTGTAAATGCACTTTATTATTTGTTTTTCAAGGTCCATTATTGGAGATGATGTGGATTCTAAATGGAATAATTGGATGTACACCAAAATGTTCTATGTTCATGTATTATGTCTCTTTGTCTTCTCATTGTAGATTTGCCATGATGGCTGCACTCTCAGAAGCAATCAACACTTTTACCTTGAATGTTTTTAAAGAAATTAGTGAAAAAGACAGCTCACAGAATGTGTTTTATTCCCCCCTGAGCCTTTACTGTGCCCTGGCGATGGTCTTAGAGGGAGCCAAGGGAAATACTGCTGCACAGATACAACAGGTACTGGGAACTAAGAGAAACAAACAAAAAAGCAAACCATATGAAACATTGTATTTCTCAAAAGTCACATCTCAAAGGAACTGAGCTTTGTCAGTAGTGCAGCCATAGAGAGTTGGGGAAATGAAGCACAATATGTGGGCGATCTGTCTACCAGGAGTCCTCAAACTACAGCTCATGGGCCAGATGCAGCAGCTGAGGACATTTATCCCCCTCATCCAGGGCTATGAAGTTTCTTTATTTAAAGGCCCACAAACCAAAGTTTTTGTTTTTGCTATAGTCCGGCCCTCCAACAGTCTGAGGGATAGTGAACTGGCCCCCTATTTAAAAAGTTTGAGGCATTTATGGTAGAAATGTGCCCAAAGTTACTAATGCAGAATAATCTTACCTTCTTACCTTGATCTGAGGAATGACTAGAAGGTCACTTTTTGGGGAGGTGGTGGAAGGAGTGAGAAAGAGAAAGATAGGAATTGCAGTAATGTATAATAAGTCTGGAAAGGCAGGTTGGAACCAAGTTGTAAAGGGCTTTAAATGCTGAACAAAAAGGATTAGAATTTATTCCTAAAAGCAATAGGGGGCTAAGAAAGCTTATAGAATAGCTGAGTGATAGACTCCAATCTTATTTTTAAATGCTTTTAGTCTCTATGAAACTTTCAGTTGAATTTCTTTTGAGCATTTCTTTATTGTTTTAAAAGAAAAGAAAACAGTACTAAAATTCTATTTTTTTTCTTTCTAAACAGGTTCTTTCTTTAAACAAAAGTACAGATGTCCACCACAGTTTCCAGTCTTTTCTTGCAGAAGCTAATAAATCTGGTGATCAATGCTTGTTAAGAATTGCCAACAGGCTCTTTGGAGAAAAGACTCATGATTTTATCTCAGTAAGTCTTGTTTATTATTTCTCTCTGTATAAACTTAAGGAAATTAATGACATTTTCAAGTTATGGAAAGATGACAAGTATCTCATTTGTTGTCATGCTATAAAAATTCATTTAGAAGTATTTGAAAAAGTTAGGTCTGGGAACACAGGGTTATTTTCCATACTTTTTAGGGATTAATAGTATGGTCCAGGGGACATCAGCAAATTTCACCTCTGTTATTTACTATTAGGAAGAGTCATTTCACTGGACCTCAGTTTTTTCCTAAGTAAAAATGGAAGTGTTGGACTGGATGTCTTCTAAAGTTTTTCAGTTCTAAATCTGTGATCCTGTGATGCTATAGAAAATGAATGCTGGGAGTAATCATCTCAATCTGACAGTTGATTTTAAAATAACTATTTATTGATTTATTAAATACTATTGGCATATCATTTAGCTTCCTCTAGATTTCCTGATTATAGTCACTGATTTTTAAGCAATCTTTTTGTGTTAATAAAACTTAAATGGATTTAATAAGCCCTGATGTCTAATTTTTAGGTCTTTAGCTTCATTAGAGTAAAGACTTAAAAATGCATCCAAGTCAAGCACCAAGATTAGGAGTCAATTCATGGAGGTCTGTAAAATGATTGTGACAGTTAGGAAGAAGGGATCCAAAACTTCCTGGCAGTGTACTGATGCAATTTAATTATGGACTTGTGACAATTGGTTATGTTGTTTATCTTATTGCTTAGTCTTTTAAGGAATCCTGTCAGAAATTCTATCATTCAAAGATGCAAGAACTTGATTTTGCTAATGCATCAGAGGAAGCAAGAAAATATATAAATAAGTGGATAGAAGAAAAGACTGAAGGTAAAAAATAATGGGATTTCATTTTAGCTATTTCAAAAACGTTGAGTATTGAGTTTGTTAACTCTTTTGTAAAGTATTCAAAAGGATAAAAGCAACAAAAAATGTGCAAAAATCTGTCCGGGAAATGTTATTAATTTTCTTTGTTTTTCTCCTCATTTTCAATGTCCTCAGTATAAATAATTCTTCTGAATATAGCAATTAGCCTAGAGAATAAATCATTTCCAATCACAGTACATTTCTCTATTGGTTGAATGACTCAAAAAACATTCTAATCTTAGGAGTCTGAGACTTCCCATTTTATGATGCTGTCTACAGTTTCCCATCCACCTCATTACCATATCCTCATTCAAACCAAAGTAAAAACTATTCTCCTATCTTTTTGTATCTTTTAAATATGTATGCTTATATGCAATCATGCAGTACATATTTTATAATAATGACCATATTTAAATTAACTCATTTTTTCCTTCCTCTAAATTATGAAAAAGATGCACTATGAATTTCAGGACCATGTACTTTGTGGAACCTCATAGAATTATTTTTGTGATTGGAAAATATTTCTTTCAACAGATGGTATAGTACTAAGTAAGGAGGTTAGGAAGTTCTAGGGATGGAAGCAAGATGTCAGAATAGAGAAAGCTCTTGTTTTGTCCCTCCCAAGATTTCCCTCTAAACAGCCTTAAAAGAATGCCTCAAATTAACCTTTGGAGGGGGAGAACCAAGAAAAGGTAAGAGTGAGACATTCTTCCAAGAAAGGAAGAAAAGACTTTGAGAAAAGACTGGAAACTTTGGTGGACATCTGTGCCTTTCTTTAAAGAAAGAACCTGTTTAGAAAAACAAAAAGTATAGCTTTAGTATTTATGGGGTCAAAAAAAGAGATTGTGACATGGGGATAGTGACTGACTTAGAGCCCATAACTTAGTGATAGAAGCAAATGGTGATAAGAGAAGCATCAGCAGATTTAGGAGAAGTCGAAGATGGAAATGAGACTTAGACTGGTTAAAAAGAGATTACAAGAGACACCCATGTCAGCACTAGATGCAGGACAAAATACTATTTGAACAACACCATAACCCATACCCACTTCTGAGTCATAACCAAAGGGAGAAGAGGAGCCCTGTCAGTGAAGAGGGAGCAGAAGCCCTAAGGAGCATTATCACTTGTGGTTTCAAGGGATCAAGAACCCTGAGGAAGAATATTGTTTCTGGTCCCAAGAGAACAAGGGTCCTGAGAAGCAATGTTGATTGTAGTCCCAAGGAATCAGGAGCCTTGTGGGATAAAGAGTACAAAGTACAAAGAAGGAAGCACACCTCTGACCAGATCATAGGAAACAATGAAAACTTCAAAACCCCAGAGTTTGCTCTGAAAAGTAGCAGTTCAAACAGACTCTGCTTTAACATAAAATGTCAAATTCAGAACTAGGGCAAAATGAGCAAAAAATAAAAAGAAAGTAATCATAAAAGGGTGCTGTGGTAACCAGGAAAATCAAGATACAGATTCAGAAATCAAAACAATTATGAGGAAAGCTTTAAAAAAAAGCAATTAGATACAGTCATAACAAATTTCCTAGAGCAGGTGAAGAATGATTTACAAAGTAAAATAAGAGTTGTAGAGGAAAAATTTGGTAAAGAAATGAAAATAAAGAAAAAATTTGTGAAAAGACAACAGGTTGGTAAATGAGGCACCAAAAAATTTAGACCATTTTCTGTAATAAATATTGATGCAAAAAAAAAACATTTAGAAGAAGATGAAACTTATATCCGGAATGTTAGACTAGTTCAATATTAAGAAAATTATATTATTAATCATATCAATAGCAAAATCAATCAAAATCATATGACTTTCTCAATAGATAAAGAAAAGGCTTTTTTTTTTAAAACAAAATTCAACACTCATTCCTATTAAAAACTCTAGAAAGCATTGGAATTAATGGAGCCTTTCTTAATAATAGCTTTTTATTTTCCAAAATGCATGCATAGATAGTTTTCAATATTCACTTTTGCAAAACCTTATGTTCCAAATTTTTCTTCCTTTCTTTGTCTCAGCCCCCTCCCCTAAATAGCATATGTGTCAATATGTGTCAAACATGTCTAATTCTTCTGTACATAATTCCACATTTATCATGCCACACAAGGAAAATCAGATCAAAAAGGGAAAAAAATGAGAAAGAAAAATGGAAGCAAACAACAACAAAGATGAAAACATTATCTTATGATCCACATTCAGTCTCCACAGTTTTTAGATTTTTTTTTTAGATTCAGATGGTTCTCTCCATAAGGAGTCTATTGGAATTGGCCTGAATCACCTCATTGTTGAAAGGAGACATGTCCATCAGAGCTGATCATCACATAGTCTTGCCGTTGCTATGTACAATGTTTTCTTGGTTCTACTCACATTAACTCCACATAGCATCAGTTTGTTTAAGTCTCTCCAGGCATTTCTGAAATTACCCTACTGCTATTTCTTATAGAATAACAATACTCTATTACATCCATATACCATAACTTATTCAGCCATTCTTCAATGGATGGGCTGCCACAATCATTTTTGCACATGTGGGTTCTTTTTCTATTTTTATAATCTCTTTGTTATAAAGACTCAGTAGAGACACTGCTGGATCAAAGGGTATGCACAGTTTGGCAATTCTTTGTGTATAGTATAGAGTCTTTCTTAAAATGACAAATATCTATCTAAAATTAAAAAGCCTTCTAACAGATTTGAACTTAAAGCCTTCCCTTATGATTAAGGCCGAAACCAGGACATCCATATCACCAGTATTATTATCTTAGTAATGCCAGCTTTGGCAATAAGAAAAGACAAAAGAAATTGAAAGAAGAAAATCATTCATTGAGAAAAACAAAAAGCATGACACTTCACAGATGATATGATGATATATCTAGAAAATCAGAAAAAAATTAGTTGTGACAATGAACATGTTTAGTTACAAGATAAAAAATAAACTCAAATAACTCAGCCATCTTTCTCTGTTCTCCCAGCAAAACCCAACTGAAAGATAGAAAGTGAAAGTCCAGTTAAAATAACAGCAGATGAAATAAAATACTTGGAAGTCTATCTGTGAAGACAAACCCAGAAATTTAAATGATTATAGTTATAAAATTCTGCATTCAGAACCAGTTTTAAATAATTGGAGAAATACCAAGTGCTCAAGCATTGGCCCATGCCAATATAAAAAAATAATATTTCTCCTTGTTAATTTACTCATTCAGTGTCATATTAAATAAACTAGCAAAGAATTATTTTATATAGCCAGAAAAACAACAATAAAATTCACATGGATGAACAAAGGGTCAAGAATAAGGGAATAAATGAAAAAAAAAAAGAATGATAGAGACTTAACAGTATATGATTCTAAACTATAATGCAATATTCATGAAAACAATCTGGCACAGGGTAAGAAATTGTGTGATGGATGAGTGGATAGATTAAATATATAGTCAAAATGAACATAGGTAATATTGAATGATAAATCCAAAAATGTCCAAGATTTTGTAGAAAGAATTCAGCATTTTGAAAAATTTCTTGAAAACTGGAAAGTAGTTTCAAAGTAACTAGAAATAGATTTATGTCTCACAGTATATATCAAGGTAAGATAAAAATGGACAAATGATTTAGACCTCAAGGGTGATATCATAGGCAAATTAGAGGAACAGGGGAAATTTTCTTATCAGATTTATACCTAAAGGAAAAGTTTGTGACCCCAAGAAAAAGATTATGGTGGGGAAGCTAGATGGCCCAGTGGATAAAGTACCTACCTCTGGAGTCTGGTGGACCTGAGATCATATCCATTCTCAGATACTTAACACTTCTTATCCTTGTGACCTTGGGCAAGTCACTTAACCCCAATTGCCTTGCCCCCTCCACCAAAACATTAAAAAGAAGAAAAGGAAAAACAGAAAGAGAAAGATTATGGGAAGTAAAATGGATAATTTTGATTCCATGAAACTAAAAACTATTTGCACAAAACAAACAAACAAAAAACCTAACAACCCTAATACAGTTAACATTAGAATAAAAGGAGAAAGTAAAAGAAAATTTTAATATCACCTTTCTCAGATAAAAGTCTTATTTCTCAAATGTATAATTGTCTAAACCAAATACATAAGAATTAGAGCCAGTTGATAAATGTTCAAAGATTATGCACAGGGAGTTTTCAGAAGGGGGAATCAAAATTATTGTCACATTTTAAAAGTGAACCACATCACTACTGATTAGAGGAATACAATTAAAACAACTCATTTTATGAGTCATCACCTTATATGTGTCAGATTAGCTAACATGATAAAAAGGAAGTAACAAATTTTGTAGGAAAAATAGGGACACTGTTGGCAAAGTTGGGAACTGGTCCAACCATTCTAAGGAACATTTTTGAACTACACCCAAGGAACTATATAATGTTGCATACCCTTTAACTCAATAAGACTACTAGTAGGTCTGGATCCCAAAGAAATGAATGAGAAAGGAAAAGGACCCATATGTACCAAAATATTTATAGAAGCTTTTTTGTGGTAGCAACGATTTGGGAATTGAAGGATTGACCATCGATTGGATGAAATTGTGGTATATGATGTGATGAAATGCTCTTGTGCTATTATTAGTGATTAGCAGGTTAATTTCAGAAAAAACCTGGGAAAAAAAACTAAAATGAACTCTTATAAAGCAAAATGACCAAAAGGAGGAGACCATTGTACATAGTAACAGCAATAGGGTAATTTTCATAATGGAAATGTGAAAGACTTAGGTACTTTGTTAAAAAAAAATGATTCAAAACAATTCTGAAGGACCTATAATGAAAGATACTATCTATCATCAGAGGCAGAACTTAGGAACTTTGAAATTGATTAAATTTGGATTTGGATAATTAAAAAAATTTTTTTGTCTTTTATAATATGGCTAATATGGAAATAGGTTTTGTATGTCTTCTCATTTATAATCAATATCAAATTGCATATCTTTTCAAGGAGGGCATCTGAGGAAGAAGGAGGGAAAGAATTTGGAACTCAAAATTTTAAAAAGTTAATATAAAATTATATTTCTATGTAATTGGGAAGTCTTTGGTAAAATAAATTAAAAACATATAAGGGAACAAAAGCTACAACAAAAACTGAAAAGCCTTGGAGTCAGAAAACCCAAATCCAAAACCTATCCTTTATTAACTCTATGAATTTGAATAAGTATCCTCACTTTCCCAGGCTCAGTTTCTCTATTTATCAAGGGGTATTATCCTAATATATAGAAAATCTTGTAAGGTTTTTGTGAATCTACATGAGATCCTAAATCTTAACATATTTTGGATTTGTAAAGAGGATTTTTCTTTAAGATACTTACAGAAAGGAGTGATGCTGTGTAGCTGAAAGTGTTGCTTTCTTGCAAGCTGATCATGATAATCAGAAGTATTTTTGTTACATCAAAACACAGAAAAGAGTTCATTATGTATTTTTCCTTGACAACATTTAATGAAGAGAGGTTTGCAATCTTTATCACTGCATGACAGTGCTATGTGAAGGTGAATGATTATACTTGTATTCCCTGTTAAATCATATAATCACTGTTATAATGATGATGAAGAGGAGGAATATCAGTAGGGGGAAACTGTCTTGAACTATTTAGGGTTTATAAAATGATTCTATATGATAGCTTATTGTTTTAGATATGCTCATGGCTACATCTTTGCTAAATTTAATCTTTAATGTTTTAATCCAGGTAAGATTGTGGAACTTCTCACTGATGATTCCATTAATCCATGGACCTCTCTGGTACTTGTGAATGCCATCTATTTCAAAGGGAAATGGGAGAAAACATTTGACAAAGATAGAACAAGAGAACAGATGTTCAAAATCAGCAAGGTAAGTGGCAATTTTGCCATGTCCTGGGACCTCATCAGAAACTTGGACAATG
Organism: Antechinus flavipes; assembly: GCF_016432865.1. Classification (NCBI taxonomy): domain Eukaryota; kingdom Metazoa; phylum Chordata; class Mammalia; order Dasyuromorphia; family Dasyuridae; genus Antechinus; species Antechinus flavipes. Next base: position 430,922,002 of record NC_067398.1, read on the forward strand.
GGAAAGAATCAGCACATTCCCTTTGTTTCTTAAGATATTTCTTAAGATCTCTTAAGAGCTCTAACAACACATGGCCAAACTCTTCCTTTTCTTTACTTAATTCTTTCTTGCTTCATTTTTGTTTTTCTCCCCTGGGAGGGGTCTCCCTTCATCTTTTCTTTCTGTGTTCTAATAGAATAAAGAGTTCAATCTTATACCTCAGTTTTCCTTTACTTCACCAGTTAGCCCAGCCATTTTTCTTATTTCCAAACCTCAGAATCTCTCATGACAAAATCCCTTGTAAGGCAGCTTTCTCGCCATTTCTGTGTATTTAATTACTTAAAAATTTGCCGTGGTAAATCATGGAAGAAGAGAGCATGCTTTTACACTTGTGTGTTTCTGTTTGACAATAGCTTTTGTCCTGGTAACTGGGGACATATGTGGAAATTTACTTTGAACCAAGGCAAACCTAAGAGAAGTGAAAAGACCCTCTTTGGAGATAGCTGTTATTTTTCTCAGCTAGATCACTGTCTGATCTCCTGTTATTCAGGTTCCTCTTTCTTCAGGAGACTTTTGCTACTTTCTTAAAAAGAAGTCTTTTGGCCTAAGCTTAACAGAGTTTATCAGTGGTCTAAAAGATCTTCATTCTTTTCTATCCGACTCTAAACTTAACACTTTCCCTTTTCTTTGCTTAAGCATACTTTCTCTCTTCATCCTGTTTTATCCCCTACTAGGGATAAATCTTCATATGTTCTGATATAATAAAGAATTATCTCATTGAGCTCAGAGGCTAGAAAAGTGTTGAACCTTCCCATTTCATAGAACAGACTAGAAGTGCAAAAGAACTTAGAGGAGAGGGATCAATGTGAGTTTATATCATCAAGTAATAAAATGTGTTACAAAGCATAGAGACTTTTGGGGATGTTGATATATATGTATGTGTCTATGTATATGTAGGTGTATAAGGGCGTGTGTTGTGTATACACACAAATCTCCATATATACATACATATACAGAAATCCAGAGAAAGCATTATTTATCTGAAAACTTTTCTGTTAACTGTCAAAACGGCTGTTAAATACATCATATTTCAGGGAATAAACAAAATTCTATGAATAAAGAAGATTTTCTCTATTAGTGTACTCTTATGTCAGAAACTTCATTGGTAATTGGTAATTTTAAAACTTTTTGAATATCAATTGAAGATGAGATATGATACATAATATTATTAAAAAGTACCTGGATATGTGGAAGTACCCCTATGATTAATGTCTGTTTTCTATAACTTACATTATCAGGGAGATGCACTGGAAATAGATTAACGCATAATAAATAGACATATTTATCTCAAGGATACTTCCACAGGACCTATATCAAATTGCTTACTATCTTAGGGAGAAAGGAGGGAAGAGACAGAGGGGGAAATTTTGGAAAAACAAAATTATATTTTAAAAAGAATGTTTAAAATAGTCTTTACATGTAATTGGGAAAAAAGTGCTATTTGATCGAAAAAATATTTTACAATCCAGAACAAAACAAAAAACAACACACATACTAGTTGAAATAATGTAAAATTTTCTACAAAATTTAAAGAGAACATATAAGGATTTGGGAATTGAGAATGGTTAGGAATAGACTCTTCTCTCCACTTCCTTTAATACTTACCACCTCAAAAATATGTAACTCTTATGAGTGTGAATAATGCATTTTGAGTGAAATAAAAGAATTTGCAGTTTGATTTTCAATTATGGTGCACATAGATTAGTGACATATGAAAGTTCTTCCAGTGGGAATAAAGTTTGCAAAACACTATCAGTTTAGATGAAAAAGTAATAAAAAAAAATTTGAGAGAAACTCATTCATACTGAATATTAATTGCGTACTTGATTGTGGACTTCGTTCAGTTTTCAGCCTTTCTTGTTTTTATAGGAAGAAGGGGAAGAAGAAAACAGAACAATAAGTCCTTTACTTAAAAGAAGTCCCATACAAAGAAAAAGATTTAAGAAATCTTTGGTTTTAATATTATTTTTGTTCATATATACCTTCCAAGACCTGCTCTATGTCAGAAGAAAGAATAAAAGAATAAAAAAAAATTTCTATGAATAAATACAGCCCATTTCCATTTAAGGAAACAAACCCCAGGACAAGAAAGCATCAATTCTGTAGACAGTTGATTTATACCCTCAGAGGGTTTTAGTCTAGAGACACGAAGTAAAGGTACAAAAATATGCTTTTTTAGGAAGTTGTGTTGATTTTCTTTGCCTCCTTCAGTTGCCCTGGATTCACTTTGATGTGCATTCATTTCCTTTCAGGAGAAGCAGAAACCAGTACAAATGATGTTTTTGGAATCAAAATTTAAGACAACCTACATAGAAGACGTGTCTACCCAGGTTCTAGTTCTGCCTTATGTTGGAGGACAAATGGATATGGTCATTTTGCTTCCAGATGAGAACACAGATCTAAAAATGGTAAGAGAATGTGATATGCTACCTACTTTGGTAAAAATTTGGAAAAAAAATTGATCAGAGCTGGAATCATTTCATCTGAATTTTAGCTTTAATGATCCAATCCTTTAAGAGTCATCTAGTGATAGATCTATGACTGAAGGTTACAGAGTGTTATCTCTGTGTATATCACAAGTAAGTGGAGTATGGTTTTGGAGGTCTTGGAATTCCTTGTATTCAGGAACAGGTCCTGCCTGTGGAAGGTTATAGCAGCAGGATGCACCTGAGACTAGTTAATTTAGAATCTCTAATAACATTTCAGAGTCTGGAGTTACTACAATGAAAGGGGAGTGAGTTTCCTGATCCTGCTGAAGTGGACAAGGAGAGCAGAATGGGAGCCAGATAAGCAAGAGCTCCAGATGTAATTGGGAACCACTGAGACTTAAGAGACATTGTTGGGGAAGGAAGTCTGGGTAAAGAAATAGGTCAGCAACAAGCCCAGATTCTAGTCTTTGATTGCTTCATTGGAGGAGAACTGCCATTTAGTAGCTCAGAGAGACTAAGGACTGATTTTTTTTCCTTTTCTTTCTTATTTTAATTAATTTATTTTTTTAGTATAACTTTTTATTGACAGAGCCCATGCCTGGGTGATTTTTTAAAAAACATTATCTGTTACACTTGCTTCCGTTTCAACTTTTCCCCTCCTTTCCTTCACCCCTTCCCTCAGATGGCAAGCAGTTCTATACAAGTTAAATATGTCACAGTGTATCGTAGATACAATATATGGGTTCATAACCGAACAGTTCTCTTGTTGCACAGGGAGAATTGGATTCAGAAGGTAGAAATAACCTGGGAAAGAAAACAAAAATGCAAGCAGCTTGCATTCATTTTCCAGTGTTCTTTCTTTGGGTGTAGCTGC